>NC_051273.1:24340803-24603303 GCF_015220745.1 Sebastes umbrosus | reverse complement strand
TGCACACGTAAACAGCAACATTATTGAGGCTCGACCGGCTGGCTCTGGAATCAATACAGCCCCTTGAGGGATTGTACTTCTCTTCTACACGCTTTTCTAAATGTCTGGGTGGTTTTTTTTTTCGACATTTGTTCCTCCTTTGAAGACTACCTGCGTTGGGACGACTCCCACGTTTCAACTCATGACTCATGTTATATCAGCGAGCAGCATCCGCTCGCTCAGCTGGCTCCTTCATTTCAATTACAACAGATCGTCACAGTGTGTGTGTGGGGGGGAAGCAGGAGAACTAAGACTGGAGGGGTGTTTGTATTTAAGGTGTTTTGTGTTTCACTCCCTCAGGTGTTGAATAGACCAGATGCTTTACCTTTTCCTTTTTTTCTACAGCGGTGGAGGGAGCACAGGATATGTTATTTGGGGTCGAGGCTGTCAGTGCAGTCACAAGGTTGTTATGATACATTATTAAATTCTACCTGATATGATACATTATTAAATTCTACCTGATATGAAGTCCCGGCAGGTAATACGTCTAAAAGTCTGGATTCAGACAGCACATGTGTGAAAGAAAAAAGTAGCTGTGTGTCTCTGTGTGGGTGACGTAAACACTGCTGCAATGTTGCATATAACACATCGAACCATACAGGTACATCAGTAGGTCACAGAGAACAGAAGAAGGGTTGAATATGTCCATCATGTTTGCCTGTTCTAGAAAAATCTTTCTGAATCACTTTAACCTAGAGGCTCAGTATAACTTAATTCGGAAAAATCCAAATAATGTCAATTTGTGGCTGATGTTGCAAACAAACTCCCGCACACTGTCTAACTTGCAAAAAAAAATGCGACATTTCGGTGCTTGGTGAAGGTTTAGTACAGGAGTCAGCAACCTTTACTGTGAAAAGAGCCATTTTAGGCAAATAAAAAAAATAAAAAATCTGTCTGGAGCCGCAAAACATTTAAGCATTGTGATGAAGGTAACACAGTTTATAGTCTAAGTATATAGTATGTAAGTGCAAATGTACGATGGAGTATCGGGGTCACAATGAGAGAAAAAAAATCTGAGATTTCGAGAATAAAGTCATAACTTTACAAGAAAAAAGAAAATAACATTTAAAATTACTACTTTATAATATTATGACTTTTTTTATGAATTTATTTCCTGTCAGCTGATGTCATTCACATACACTATAACAGGAAATAAACTGGGACACATTTAAAATGCTTACGTTTAAAACTGTGAAATTGTCTAAATATTGTAGATTTCTGACATCACAAATGGACAGAAATCCTGACAGCTTGTTTCAAACGCACAGTTTCTGAATACGGGCTGTGTGTATTTATCTGTGGATTCAGCGTTTGGATACTTTCACAGTATTTATATATCACTTACACCTGCTTTATAATATAAAAGACATGAAAATCTCACTTTTTACAATATGGGACCTTTAACAATCTGGCATGTCATTCATACGCCATTTGGTGAGACCGGGCTGAGCATCGAAACGTCGCAAATAAATACTGTTTTGCAAGTTAGTCAGTGTGCCGGAGCATATGTTCCCCAGCATAATATCCTCTTAATATGACACATTAAGGAGACCGTTCAAATGGTTTTATGTTTCAGCAACGCAGTCAAATGTTCAATGTATTTCTCTCTGGATCAGTATGTTGAAATCATCTACAATGTATAACCTACTGATGTTACTTCTTGAAACCTACAGTATGCACTCAAATTTGAGGGAAACACAGTTTTCTTGACTTTAGACTTTAGACATTGATGTCTCCACAGCGGCTGCACAGATTTTTACCATTCAAACTGCAATTGAAATGTCCATCTCCCTTCGTTATTTTGCAATTTGAACTGTGAAGACAGCCCTTACTGATCTCTCACAACGAGGACCCTGAGAACACAGAGATGACCCCCCTTTTTGATCTTTTCGTCCCTCTCCTATGCACCTGTCTCATGAAATAGATGTGCTCTAAGTGTTCTCCTAGTCTGATGTACAGTAAAGAAAGAGACATGCAGCCTCATCGTGCCTGAAGCAGTGTCACTTGAAAGGTTTGGTGTGTTAGCGGCCGACAGTCTCACAGCAGTCAATAAGGTCTAAGCCCAGTCCTCGCTCAGTAATGATTCAGAACGAGCTGTAGAGCAGCACTTCAGGCTGAGAGTCTCTCAGCTGGCTGAAACACAACAAACATGAAGGGAGTGTCTGTTATTTTTGGTTTAAAGGCACTGTGAAATGAAACGTTCCCCCTTATCACTTAATTGATAGAATAATTATGTAAAGCGGCCGTAGCCTAATTGATATTTTTATAGCTAGAAGAAAGAAATTAGAAACAACCTACAGAGAATTATCACCTGAATCTGCAGCTCCCCTCAGGCTTTACGGAGGTTTACAGTGACTATGTTTACATGCACACTCATATTTCACTATTATATACAGCGTTTTCAGATTAAGACATGTGTGATATGCTGATATTATTCAGGTTTTAGGAGCATTCTTTGGACATGTTTACAGCACATTCACAATATGAGTCTCTATCGGGGTTTTCATGTCAGTTTGCGACACGCGGCCTCCTGCCTGTTTACAGCCAGCTCTTATTTATTTCTCTTGTTCATTTGTTACCTCAATGCAGAAAATGATATGGGCGCCCAATGGCATTTTTTTTAAAAACACTATTTCTTTATTTATGTATTTATTTAATTTTAATTAATTTGTTCATTTTTAATTAAATTAATTAATTAATTAATTATTTATTTATTTATTTTTTTAGAGGGTGACCAGCATCTCCCAGAAGGCGCCCTAGGCGACCACCTATATGGCCTATGCCTTAAGCCAACCCTGCGTAAATCAGAGTATGCATGTAAAGGGGAATATTAGTGGAACATTCATTTTCATTTGCAACGAACACAGTTTAGTAGGAATATTGTCTTTTTCAGAATAAAGGCAAAAAAGCTAAATATTTTGTGCATGTAAACGTAGTCATTGAGTTGCAGCTCCTTTTTGTGCCGTCCAGCTGCAACTTTACTGTTCTCTCACCGTTCTCATAGCTTCGCTTTCAGCTGAGCAGACTGTACACTACCTGCTGCTATAATAATGATAATAATATTAAAATTAAACTTTAATTTTACAGCATCTTTCATACAGAAAATGCAGCTCAAAGTGCCTTACAAGAAAAAATTAAATAAATAAATAGAAACAATAACACAGATGTTAAATACCGAGGTCATCGGGAGCAAAATATACCAATAAATAAGACCAATAAAACAACAATAAAATACATAAAAAAGGATGATGTTAAAAAAGGTTAAAAAATTAATTAAATGTTTTAAAACTATTAAAACAATCTTAATAAATCAAGGTAATAAGACAAAACTATGCAGATTAAAAATTAATGTTTGGATGAGCATGAAATCTGAATATATGACAATCAGAAGACGGCAGTGGTCCTGATGAGAATGATCATGTTGGAGTCCTCCAACTCAGTGTTTGACTTCCCCGGACAGAAGCCAAGTGTGTGTGTGTGTGTGTGTGTGTGTGTGTGCGTGTGTGTGCGTGCATGTGTGTGTGTGTGTGTGTGTGTGGTGGGGGGGTGTTAGGTGCGTCATCACCCCTAAATGACATCTGCGTATTCATGCCAGCCAAATTACTTTTCTGTATACTCATCTGGATGAGCTGTTTGTTTGGGCTTCTCTTCTTCTCGCTGTTCGTCTCTCTCTCTCTGTGTGTGTGTGTTGAATTAACATATAAAACGAGGTCAAGAGTAATCAGCCAACAAATGGAAAATGGTCTCATGACGGCATCAGTGAGTGACAGAGTGACAGGTGAGTGACAAGTTAATGTAGAGCACAAAAACACATCAGGTTGGTTTGAAATCCTTATTTTCTCATTTCTGTGAAGGAAAAACCAGCAAAATCCAGTCACTGACAGGACACTTTCTTCTTCACTTTTCTGATAATTTAATTAGTTCCTTCAGTCTGTGATTGATAATTTAACGCCCTGTGTGACCCTGTGTGATCATCCTTATTTTAAAATAGATCAATTGACTGAAATTTATCACACGCATATTTTTTTATGAGCTACAGCTGCAGCCATGGTTGGATTATGCACGACTGTAACACACACAACTCATTCATTATAACACTGAGACATCAAAACACTGGCTGTGTGAAGTGTAACTATAACTTTTTCCAAAGAATTCAGGTTGATCCAGCTTCACTTTTCAGGTGACCTTTGACCTGTTTTAGGGGGAGATAGCAGGCCAGCAGTAGATGTCACATAGAAGTGGTGTACATCATCTGAAAGCTGGGTACCTGAAGATTAATTTGAGATGCAGCTCAGCACTGTGTGTCAAGTTGTTCTAGTCATGAATCAGAACATTATGATAGAAGTATGGCTGTTCCGATGCTCTATTGTTGCTCTAAGTTGTTGCAGCAATTTTTGGGCTGATACCATTTGTTACGCAGATTTGGTGCTAAATTTAACCTTTTTTACTACTCGAAGAAAATGTATTAAAAATGATCAATAATCCCTTCAAAATGCCACATTAAGACACCAAGACCTTGAGGAACACCATAGGAAAAGCCACGCTGTGATTTGGTATCAAAAACCTTTTGGAGATTTAGAGATTTCTGCAAGAATTTCATTTTTCCGCGACTGGATGGCGAGCACTTCTGTTGTGTAAACTGCTCAGAAACCCCCTTATTGTCAATCTAGCTAGGAAAGCCATCCATCCTCTGAATGCTCTAGGTCTCTAGTTTGTGGTTGTGACGTTTCATTAGGCTGTGATTATCCTAGAGGTCACCACAGGTCATTTTATACAGTGAGGTCAATGAAATGTCTCCTATGGGGACTAACATCATCACACATGAATACAGTTGGGCTCATTGGATCCACAAGAGTCTCAGCTTTACAGTGATACCCAATCTATGTAATTTCAAGACTGTTTAGGGACCCCAGTATGGAGAAATATTCAAATACAGCGAGTAGGTGAAAATAACACATTTATACTGCATTCAAAAATCTGCATGTGAATATCATAAAGTGGGCATGTCTATAAAGGGGAGACTTGCTAGTTTTTCCTCGCCAAAATGTAGCCTAACTTTAGAGCGTTGTTTAGCCTCCTTCCTGACAAACTAGTATGACATTGGTACCAATGGATTCCTCAGGTTTTCTAGTGTCATATGGTATCTGTGCCTTCACTCTAGCTCTAAAACTGAACCTGCTACAGCCTCTAAAAGCCAGTAAAGTGATCGGGTTGACTGTCACAATAACCATTTATAAAGCACTTTAAAGACATTTACAGCCACATTACATCACACAGTGACTAGAAGGGAGGACAAAGGTTAGCAGATGGAAGGTGAGCATACATAATAATTACATAAGTGAAGAGTACTTCTGATAAACAACAATGAAAATCTATTTTTGCGTGGCATTTTAACATCACTGACTTTGCACATCTCCCTGCTGGTCACTCCTGAAGCTGCCCACAGATCATCTGTCTTATAAAATAACCTTAAAAAATGGATAAATGAAAAAAAAATCAGTATTGCTTGCAAATAAGCAGCAGGGTGAAGCAGACATACGGCTCAGACAGTAATCAAGTGGAACAGAAGGGCGGCCGATAAAACACTCGATCTGCACCATTAGAAAGATAACAGGTTGTCAAATCAAGATGTCAAATCTCTGTGTTTCTCTGGTTGAATAAAAAACACATAAAGCAAATCAATACTACAGAAAAGCCTAGTGTGTTCTCCCTCTTTACATCGTTATCGTTGGTCTTCAATCTGGAAGAAAATGCAGCATTAATGCCACAGAAATCAGCAGCAGTATTACAGTGTCAGGCTTTGTTTGTCAAATCCACCGCCTGCATGGCAACCTGATCATACTCATTAGTTTATTATTCATGTATATGCGGCGCTGGACGCTCCAGTTTAAATTTGGGAATCGGATCTCTCTGAGACAGAGAACAGAGAGCATTAGGAGCATTACATGAGAGGATCGGCTCGCTTGAGCTCTCAAATCAAAAACACCCATTGAACCTTATCCTCTGTTCCACAGATAACAGAGATGGAAAAAACTAATTTTCTCGGCACCAGGTAACCACGTTAGTGGAGATGGTGTTGTCTTGGTGAATTCAGGTACAGCTTAATAATGTGAAATTTAGTTTCATTGCCCTTTAACCCCTTTAGAAAACCTTTTTGATAGGCACGGCCCAGTCGTACAGCAGATCGTGAAATAGTCACAACATTTTTCGGGATGGGTGGGTCAAAAAACACTGGACTTTTGAAGACCGGTGTTTGTGTCCCGTGACAAAGAAATCAGAGTTGATTCCTTTGTCATGTAATTTCCGTACTTAAGTTACGTCTCTTCTGGTGTTATTTTAACCCAAACAGCGATCTTTATCTAAACCTAACTAAGTCGTTTTTGCCACGTAAGTTCCGTACTTAAGTTACGCCACTTCCGGAGTTAATTTAACCCAAACAGCGATCTTTATCTAAACCTAAAAAAGTAGTTTTGTTGCCTAACTTCCGTACTTAAGTTACACCACTTCCAGAGTTATTTAAACTCAAACCGCAATCTTTTCCTAAACCTAACTAAGTAGTTTTTGTCACCTAACTTCTGTACTTAAGTTGCACCACTTCTGGTGTTATTTTAACCAAAACCGCGATCTTTTCCTAAACCTAACTAAGTAGTTTTTGTCACATAACTTCCGTAGTTAAGTTACGCCACTTCCCGAATTATTTTAACCTAAACCGCAATCTTTTCCTAAAGTTAACTAATGATAGTAGTTTTATTTTGAAAAGACTGGAGCAGAAATTGACACGTACGTCACATGTTGCTGGACATTCGTTGGAAAAAACGTGAAAAATACATTGTTGAAAGTCATGCTCAGCATCTTAAAAAAAAAAGGGAAATTCGTGTCTGCGTACACGAATCAAATAGATTACATTTTGTGACTATTTCACAAACTGCAGTGAGACTGTTGATAGGCGATAGTTGAAGTAGTTGCTTGTCTGACAAGAAGCTTTCCGTCTGTTGTGTTTGAGCCACCAAACTCCAATAGTTGTGAAGATGCTGCTGAAAGGGAACATGACATTTTTAGGATTAATAAAAAGCACTCCAGGTATTTTTGATAATTTCAGCACTACTTGTGATTCTTTTGTGATGCATATTTCAGTGCTCTTCGTCCTTTATTTGGAACAGTAGTTGGCACAAATAACACTGATTCATTAGAAAGATTTTGTGCCAGGAACATCTACTCCTCTGAGAAAAGGTTGTGTGCTGCCAGAATCTGACTTTTTTAGTCAGACAGATAGCTTTTTATCCTGCCTGAGACAGCAGCACTTGTCCAGTGCTGCAATTCATATTCAATCACCAGGAAAGGTCGTCTTACTGGAAACATTTAAGTCATTTCTAAAGTCGTTTAATGGCGACAATCAATCTGCATCAACTGTCCTGACTGAAGGTCAGAAAATGCTCACGACCAAGATGTTTTTTAAGTTTCTTATTTTTTAAGGAATGACAATTTCAGTCTGTCGGTCCACCACTTTGGTCAAGACTGAAACATCACAGCATCTATTGGAGGGAGTGATATAAAATTAGGTAATTGGAGATTCATGGTGCCCAGAGGATGAATGCTACTGATGTTGGTGATCCTCCCATCCCCCCTTGTTCTTCTTTTTTAACAATATATTTATTGTAGGGCTGTCAAAAGGTAACACGATAATAACGCGTTAACGCAAATTTGTTTTAATGTCATTAATTTCTTTAACACATTAATGCAACTCGCGATCTTTAGGTTGTAGTGGGCTCATTTTTAAAGGTGGTTTAAAGGTTTAAAGATACTGGTATCATATAAAATTTGAAAAACCTAATGAATCCATTGGTACCAACCATGTCATACTAGCTTGTCAGGAAGGAAGTTAAATAACGCTCCAAACTTACACTAAATTATGGCGAAGAAAAACTGGCATGGTCATTTTCAAAGGGCTCTCTTGACCTCTGACCTCAATATATGTGAATGAAAATGGGTTCTGTGGGTACCCACGAGTCTCCCCTTTACAGACATGCCCACTTTATGATAATCACATGCAGTTTGGGGCAAGTCATAGTCAAGTCAGCACACTGACACACTGACAGCTGTTGTTGCCTGTTGGGCTGCAGTTTGCCATTTTATGATTTGAGCATATTGTTTTATGCTAAATGCAGTACCTGTGAGGGTTTCTGGACAATATTTGTCATTGTTTTGTGTTGTTAATTGATTTCCAGTAATAAATATATACATACATTTGCATAGAGTAGCATATTTACCCACTCCCAGGTTGATAAGAGTATTAAATACTTGACAAATCTCCCTTTAAGGAACATTTTGAACAGATAAAAAATGTGAGATTAATTGCTATTAAATATGTGAATCGATTGACAGCCCTAAATTATTGGTTTTCAGTTTTCAAATCACATCAAATTGTTCAGTGAATAACATTTATGTAAAAACACAGCAAACATTTTCCACCCCGTTCTCCCTCCCATCACCCCGTCCCTATCAACTGAGCACAGACATAAAAACAAATAAAAATAATAAAAAAAATATATAAAATAATAATAAAAATTATGTAAAATAAATACATAAAAAATAAAATAAAAAAATAAAAACATAATAAAATAATAATGAAAATAAAATGAATAAAGTAAAAGGTGTTTCAATGTGTAAGATCAGAACAGAAGATATCTTAAGAATTACACAATCTCCAGATATCATCAAAAAGTCCGTCATTCTTTGGTGTTTGCTGTCATTTCCCTTTTCCCCATTTAATTTTAGCTGAATGTCACAGTTCCCCTGAGTTGATTGGAGGGTTATTCAGATCACCTGTTGTGCAGGTCTGGAGACTGATGACTCCTAATTAGGAATTAAGAGCAGCTTGGTGCATTTCCTCTCTCGGCCAATCAGGTGTGACGACTTTAGGCCTTAAGAGAGGAGGGGAACTGTGCACTTTTCATTTATTCTGGTGCTGCCTTGATGTAGTGCAGATCTTATTTTAGCAGACATGGGTTAGACACTTGTGGAATTTGTTTCTCCAAGTAAATATTTCTATATTATGTGGTTGGAAATCAGTACTGCTACAACTGTCATTTGTTCACATTTGGTGCATGCTTAGTCTTGTTTTAACATATGAAAACATGGAAAAGACACATGAACTTGTTGTCCGCGGTCATACGAGTACAACAGCAGTTAATGACCTGTAACTAATGGTTCCTAGAAACTGCCCACCAGTGTCATGGGAAAGACAAGTGGGATGTTTCCTGTCTGTGTGTTTTCACTGGCTGCCACTCAGCCTGACACCTCTTCACTGATGACAGCAGAGAGCTGGTGAACACAAGTTTACTCAAAGTCATAAACATTCCGTTGAAAAGTTGAGTCTGAGAAACACTATCCTACATTCTCCGCCCTTCCAAGTGCTTAACTGCAATTCAATAAGTTCAAGAAGCTGTTGACCCAAATGGGGGGAAAAAATGATTTGCTGCAATTAACAAGTAAACTCTGAAATTACAGATGGAGAAAGTCATGTTTAATTGACCTCTCGTGGTAAGAGTATTATCTGGCAGCGTGTTTCTCTGCAGGCAATTAGCCAGCATCATGGTTAATTATAAACTCTGGCAGAGAAGTGTGAGGATTTTTTTTTTTACATTGACCTCAATGAGGTTGAGCTGCAGGATGCCGTTCCCTACGTACATTCGCCGTTTGATTTTTGAGGATGAAGAAACTATAAAAACATTGTCCTGCAGGAGTCATGAATAACTCCTGCAGGCTCTGGTGTGGTGGAGAGTACAGTATGAAATAAGAAGAAAATTCAACTCCTTGCATTGTTCATAATCTGACTGAAATGATTTCTCATTTTCTCAGACAAACCTTTCACTATTAATCTAACTCTGAGCTGCCAGTTTTTTCCGAAAAGGCACATTGATTGTGAATAAATTGTACCATCCAGCTTAGTTGCAGAGCAGTTTGTGAAATAGTCACGAAATTTAATGTATTAATTCGTGTACATAGTTCACGTAACCAGGAAGTTTAAAAATGCTGCATATATAGAGAGGAGGGCGAGGGGAAGTTGAAAGTGGAAAGTTGATTTGTCAAGTAACGTCCGTACTTAAGTTACAGCACTTCCGAAGTTATTTTAACCCAAACCGTGATCTTTTCCTAAAGCTAACTAAGTAGTATGCTGCCTAAACCTAACCAATTTGATCTATTCCTAAACCTAAAACTACTTTCTTTGTTGTCCAAGCCTAACCAAGTTGATCTATAACAAAGTAGTTTGTTGCCTAAACTTAACCAAGGGGAGCAGAAATTGACAGGGGTCACATGTTGCTGGACATTTGTAGGAAAATGAAAAAGAAAAATGTCGTTGAAAGTCGTGCTGAACTTCACAAAAAAAGGAAAATTTGTGTTTATCTATATGATTCAAATACATAAAATTTCGTGACTATTTCACGACCTGCCGTGACACTGTTTTGCACCATCATAAAGAAAGCGAGCAGTGCTGCTTTTCAAAAGCGTTTCTCATTGAAATCAGGGGTTGTGTTTCTTTTGTTTTCTCCAAATGACTCATGTTTGCATGTCTGCTTATCATCTCAGAAACACATGTCCGGTGAGCAGCAGCCACATTTGAATCTATCATTTCCTCAAAAAAGAAAAAAAGAAAGCCAGAGGTCTGTTTATTCACTCTCCAGTCCTCGAGGACCTCATCTATGTTTAGTGCTCTCCAGATATTTGCCTCAATAACAATTATATTACTGTCACCATATTTGTATCCCAGAGCAATTCAAACGTGAACCAGAAGGATGTGAACTGCTTCCAATTTTCCTTTTTGAAAGGCTGTGAATATTGGTTCTTAGGTCTCCCGTAGCGCAAAGAAACAATGTCAATACGGAGCAATTTGTTTTCTATTTGCAAGTCCACCTGCGTCTCCGCACAGGTCACCTTAACCACCGTCTATTCACCGCATCCTCCGCTGACCTTTGGAGAAATGGCTCCAAATTGACTTTGTCACTCGTTCTGGGGGGAGCGGGGGAGCCACTTGTACTCCTCAACTCAGAAGTCTATTTCCATTCTAACAGATTTTGAGAAGCGCGTATGACAGTCGTGTCTAATGTGTATGAAAGCATTTTCACAGGCACAAAATGTGCATCCACACCCACAGCAGCTGCTGCATTTAAACCCCTGTTATTAAACGGGGTCAGTGGAAGAACAACGCCACCACGGAAGAGAGAAAAATCTTTTTATCCTCAAGAGTCCTCTCAACAAAAAAAGACATTTTTTTTCCTGGATGGCGTTTCAAGAGAAAGAACTTCCTTTAAGTAAAACAAAAGTCACTTAATGTGGTGTGTTGTATTCACAGTCCGAAGTAGAGATGGAAAATGTGATGATGGGAGCCACATTTTAACTGACATGTTGCTAACAGACATGAAAGAAATCACTAAATGCTCTTTGGAAGATCTTCTGCATCACGTCTGAACCTCCTGAACTCTTCATCTAAACAATTTACACACACTTAATGCTTCACATTGCTGTTTCTGGAGGAATATTTATTACTGTACATGATGGTTTGGATTGTTTTAAAGTGGGGTTGTATGAGGTACTTCTCCAGAGTCAGTGTGTTACCTACAGTAGATGGAGTTTGGAGAAACAGACAGGAGTACCAGCACAGGAGCAAAGCAATGTAGGCCTAAAAAAATCTATATCAGTTTAAGTGTACGCTATATTTAGAATATTTTCACCGCTTTACCTTGCTGTCAGACAGCCCTTTCTGGCGGGAAACTGACAGACACGAATTTTCGTGACGCTCAGCACGACTTTCAACAACATATTTTTCGTGCATTTCCTATGAATGTCAAGCAACACGTGTCTTTTAAAAATAAAACTACTTTTTGATCCACCCCAACCTCCTCCCTACGCAGCGTTCGCCACTCTTTATACTTCCTGATTCACAATTACGTGGATTGCATACGAATTGATTTCATGCTGAACATCAGGAAAAAAAACTGAAATTTGTGTCTATGTACACGAATCAATACATTCAATTTTGTGACTATTTCCCAAACTGCCTTGCGAATGGGCTGGCTCGCTTCAAAGCCACCAGACTCCATTGACAAAAACAGTCATTTTACCTCGCAGAACACGGGAGTTGCTGGTCTACCTCTGCCTCGTTAGGTTAGGTTGTTTATGTTATTGTGTGACTTTGGTGTTTAAGAGCAAACATTTAGTCCGTTATAATCGAACTCTGGTGTGGTTTGTTCGGGTAGTTGTGAACGCAGTAATCTTACTCTGGTGCGGACCAAAACAACTGGTCCGAGACCGTTTGCGAGAGGTGGTCCGAGACCGTTTCCAAGTGAACCAAAACGCTGGCTGCCTGTGTGGGCATTTGTTGAGATGGACACAATTAAACGACAGCTTAACATGAGTGGGAGAGGACTGATGTTTGCTTGACATCTGAGCCAAAGAGAACACACAGAAAATGCTAAATAAAGTCCACAAAAATAGTGACGTTTATAAAGTCATTGGAGATAAACTGAAGGAGAAGGGATTGATGTTCACAGTAGATCAGTGCCGAGTCGAGGTCGAAAAACTTTGACAGCAATATTTCAAAGTCCGTGATTCCCTGCATAGAAGTGGCAGCTCTCGAGATGAAAAAGATAAATTCACTCCTTAGTGCACACAGCTCAGCAAATTGAAATGAAACAGAACCAGACTAAATAGAAAACAAACCAAAAGTATACATCTTCCTCTGATTCGGACCAGCCAACCGGACTATGGCTTGTGAAAGCGCCCTTAAAAGGTTAGTTTGGATTCACCAAATTCACACAATAACACAAACAAACATGTTCTGCTTACATTCTGTTTTTGTGAAAGGAGTCTGGTGGCTTTGAACAGAGCATACACTGACCTCATACAACCCCACTTGAAAAAATCCGAACTATCCCTTTAAAGCATGTTGACAGGAAGAAGGCAAAATAAAAGCCAGCTTCATCATCCTAGCTTTTCTCTCAACACTTTGACTTGTATGTGTCTCCGGTGGTTCAACTATCTCCAAGGGTCTGTTTTTTTTTTCTTCTCTCAAGTAAAACGTCTCACATAATTCCCACAAGGCCGAGCGATACTGTGGTTTCCTGGCAGTCTTAAATCCCTAAGGATGCTTTTCCGGACATATTTAGTTTCTGTTCATCTGTGCTGGAAATATGTAACAGAGGTCAACGCCCTGCACTTCTGTCACTTATCTTGTTATCGGATAATAAAAGCTCGACAGCATTCTTCACAACAGGAACTCCTTATTTTCTCTAAAGTGTCGAGAGCCTTCTAGGGAACTTTTTTTTTATAGCAACATCAGTGTTTCTTTATGTTTAATGGGAGTTTTTTTTCTGTGTTTATCAGTCATTTACCGGGTGTGTATCACACACAAACAGCATCTATCATTCACACACACGAGATTCCTCTCCACCCGGCCGTGACTGAACCAGCCCATCTCAGTGTTATCTTATCTCGTCTTATCACAGGAACCAGAAAGAATTACAAACCTTTCACCTCTCACAAAACCCTTCAGGGCAATAATCTGACTGCCGGACTGTTCATACAGTCTGTGTTTGTTTGTTTGTTTGTTTGTTTGTTTGTTTGTGCCCCAAACAGTCAATATAGACGTTAGCTTACAAGACAGCTAGAAACGGACGTTCAGCTCAGCCTCTGACTGAAATAAGCAAAACACGTCTTTGCGTCGTACCAGCGAATTTGCATTTAATCTCCTCTTTCCATTTACTTTCCTCGCTTCACCTGTGTGAACTTTAGAGCACCTCTAAAGTTGTAGATTGTGCTTCCTTCAGATAGGGCATCACGTTCTACTACGGCCCTATGCATACACTGTCTTTTCAAAATAAACTTCCATATTCACAGGAAACAACTTTGTCAGGTTTAGGAAAAGTGGTTTGGGTTCAAATAAGTATGTTTGTTAGGTAGTTAAGTAGGCTACATTACGTAGGCTATGCAACATAACTTAAGTAAGTTGCAGTTACCTAACCTACGTAACTTAAAGTGGCAATCGCGAAGATTTTCATTGAAATAACTGTCTGATAAGTCACTATATATCGCCAAATGAGGTAACTAGGACTGTCAATCGATTAAAATATTTAATTGCATGATTGTCCATCGTTAATCGCGATTAATCCCAAATTAATCACACATTATAAATCTGTTCAAAATGTACCTTAAGGGGAGATTTTTTTCAAGTATTTAACACTCTTACCAACATGGGAGTTGACAAATATGCTGCTTTATGCAAATGTATGTATATATTTATTATTGGAAATCAATTAACAACACAAAACAAATGACAAATATTGTCCAGAAACCCTCACAGGTACTGCATTTAGCATAAAACAATATGCTCAAATCATAACATGGCAAACTGCAGCCCAACAGGCAACAACAGCTGTCAGTGTGTCAGTGTGCTGACTTGACAATGACTTGCCCCAAACTGCATGTAATTATCATAAAGTGAGCATGTCTGTAAAGGGGAGACTTGTGGGTACCCATAGAACCCATTACACTGTAATTAAAAAATCTGGAGGTCAGAGGTCAAGGGACCCTTTTGAAAATGGCCATGACAGTTTTTCCTCGCGGAAATTTAGCGTAAGTTTGGAGCGTTATTTAGTCTCCTTCCCGACAAGCTAGTATGACATGGTTGGTACCGATGGATTCTTCAGGTTTTTTCTAGTTTCATATGATGCCAGTATCTTCACTTTAAAACTGAGCATGCTACAACCTAAAAATCGCAAGTTGCGTTAATGCGTTAAAGAAATTAGTGGCGTTAAAACTAATTTGCGTCAACGCGTTATTATCGCGTTAACTTTGACAGCCCTAAATGCAATATTTATATATTTGAAGTATTATGAAATGGTTGTCTGTGACAAAATGCAGTTTTTCTCCATTGTATACACACACAATGGAACTATGAATACAACTCTGAAAACCTCAAGCTCATGTGTCAACAAAAGACTCCAGACTGCTAAACTCTAAACACAAGTCCATTGTTTTCACTCTAATAGAAATTCTAAAGTCAACCAGGACTGAAACTGACGGTGCCATGCCGTTGGCCCGACAGCCCGTTATCCCGAACAGAAGGCCATGGCTAATGATTATGCAACATTACGTCATTGGACTTTCCAATTCTTTTCCCCTACCACGGCGAAGGCATGACCCGCCATTCTCTGCGTCTAGTTGGCTTACCCTCATCTTCTTACTCTAAACTAATCTCACTCCTCATGCCTAAACCTAACCAACCCAACCAATGAAGGCATTCAAGGCAAGGAGATGTCATTCCGCATAATAATTAGCCATGTGCTTATGTTTGTTGCACAAAGATTGTGTATTTTCGGAGCAATGAGCTGTCGGAACAATGAGAAGTTCCCCTCCCTATGTGGACTTTATTGCTTTTTATACTACGTCACCTGACTTCCTCCTTTACTCCAGCTGCTGGCAGTAGCTTCATATTTAACGTACGGACATTGAATGTGGTATCAATCTTGTCATCTAACTTTCGATAAGAAAGTGTTTATTTCCCAAAAATGTCAAACCGTTTCCTTCTACGCTACCCAAATTTGACCAATAAGACGTAGAGTGTAGGCAGTCTTCTTTTTATTCTTTCTTTGGCTACTTACACCAACACACATTCAGAGCCAAGATACAAAGTTAGTCAAGTAGTTTGGGTGGCATATAAACCAGTCAAGTCTTTGAATAAATACTGCACTTAAAGAACACAACCATCTAGCTTGGCATAGATACTATAGTACAAAAGGTTTAATGCTGCTAGTGCTGTACATCGTTTAACATCAACAAGAACACCTTTTTTTTTATTAAGTGCAGATTCAGTGATGGCAGATAACAGCTGATTCCCCCCCTCCTGCTGCTGCCCCTCGCCCACCTCTCAGATAGTGCACACAGTAAACAAATACAGCTTATTCTCCTCTTCTCTTCAGGTGCTTTGAACTTTGACGACTCCACATTTGTCATCCTATTGCTGCACGATGAAAAAGCTTGGATTTGCAAAGCATCCTTTTGAGGACATGAGCAAAAAAAGGCCTTCTGTTTCAAATCAACAGCGACATATTTTGAAAGGGTTTCATGTGCAGAGAGGTTATGAAACTTTATAAAACATAAAAACCTTCACATCAATTTGATCTAAATAGGAGTTGAAAGGTTTTTGTCGTCACAGCGGCAGTGTGAGAAGCTGTCTCCCTCCGCTGTGCTTTCAAGCAGACAGACCGTAATTTAACAACTCGGCGGTGCTGTAGTTCTCTTATAATATCTGAGACTAAATCATAATCATCACCTTCTATCTGGCTGCACAAGTCATCATTTCACAGCATTGAGCACATAAAGAAGTGAGTGGTGAGAAAGCTTAAACCACCACGTCCCTCCTTCCTGTCCTCTTTAAAGAAGATTGTCTGTGAATATTATAACTGCACTTCTTTTTTTCTCGCACGTTGATTTGTCGTATTGCTTTCACTTTAGCGCAAACATGTCTCTTTTTCGATGGAAGAACATTATATGGATTTTTACAGTGTTTGACCAACAACAGCTACTGCATTCATAAAAGCATGGAAGTGCAATTCTAACAGGACTGAGCCTCAATCTGAGGCTGGACTGATTGTCTCTTTGGACACAGTATCTTTGAGAAAGCCCTTCGGAAGCTGCTGTGGCACAGCGGGTAAAGGAACGGGTTGATGGCGGAGTTCAGCCACAGGAGCCAGAACGTGATGTCATACCAGTAGTTCGCCACGCACGCGCCGCTACAGGCGGCACGGATAATCATGAGCAGAGTGTAAGGAGCCCAGCAAATCCCAAAAATGCACACAATGATGGCCAGAGATTTGGCAATCTTTTTGTCTCGAGACAGACGAGCTGCCTGTGTCCTACGACCGGGCGCCATGCAGGAGGCCGTGTGCTGAAACAGCCTAGAGTTTTTTCTGTCGGGGGAGAACCTCTCCCTCTGCATGAATATCTGACTGTTATTAGGGTCGCCGCCGCAGGAGGACGGCGACAGGACATCGTCGTCCTCGATAACCGCAGAGATCGCAGTGGGCTCGCTGGACGACACCTTGCGAGTCTTCACAAAAAACACCATCCAGGCTCCGTCCTTGTGCTTCTTGCTGATCCTCTGCGTCTTGACGACGTCGTCGTCCTCGGCGCAGGCGCCCGCGTTCTTGGTCCTGTGATGGATGTTCAGGTAAATGCTGAGGTTGAAGAAGGCCACGGACACGAACGGGGTGAAGAACTCGAAGGTGGAAGCGCTGAGCAGGAAGTACCAGGTGTAGTAAAACTCGGCGAAGCACTCGTGAGCCGGGACGACGCTCTGGCCGACGATCGTCTCCCAGAAGATGATGGCGGGGCCGTAGAGGAGGAAGGCCAACACCCATACCGCCACCATCTTGATCACAGCCTGGCGGGTCATGTGTCGCTGTGCTCTGTATTTAACCTGCGTCAAAAATCAAAAGAGAGGTGACTCACAGCGATTATCGTGAACAATGACACTATTTGTTACATTCCACAGCTGTTCACACACTAAACAAAGTGCACCCGCAAATGGAGCCCAGTTTATATTATGAGAAGCTGTAAATAAAAACCCACTAGTGAGGTTGTTATGTGTCACTGCAGCCAGAGAGGAGAGAAGTCAGGCTGAGAGCCACATTCACTGATGCAACACAAGAGTGTGAAAGAGACATCTGGTTTCTCCCGATCCTCTCCTCCCTCGCCATCAACCGTGGCTCATTCTCTTCGCACTCGCTCTATTTTCACTTCACCTCTTCTCGCTCTCCACTATCATTAAGCATGGCTCCTCTATTAACCATTCTCTCTCTCTCTCTTTCTTTTTTATTGGTGTTTAATCTTTTCTTTGCCTCAAACCACCAAATATCTCTCTGCAACATAAGCTGGGTTTTACACAGACAACAATGCTGCTAACGTCACTAAGAGCAACTTAAAAAAATCCACTTCTCCAAATCAATAAATAATGAAATGGAGCCACTTCACAATGCTAATAAGTGATTGTGGCCCCCGGTATGGAGCGTTCATTACAAAAAGCGCAACACTCCCCATTTCCATTGAAAATGACAGAACATTCTGCTCTCTACGGAGTGAGAATTAATACATAAATAAATAATATTTCCTACTAAGCTGCTGAGATCAAACCCTCAATGAAAAGGAGATAAAAGCTGCCACAAGCAAAGAGACGTCATTACCATAAACGCTCTCAGTAAGCAGCTTCTTTTTTTTTTGTAAATCAGGCGTCTAACAAATGTAGCCAATTAAAAATAACACGGGCGGCGAGACAATAAAAATGACCCGCGTGGAAGGGTTTCAGTTTTACGCCAGTTGAGCTCAAATAAACATGTTGTCTGGGAGATTTGTTCTTATAATTGATGACTAATTCTGGTCATGTGTATGGCACAAAAATAATGACTGAAGATCAGATCAAGCCAACAGGGGGAATAAATATCAGGTTTGTTCTGGTTAAAACCCCCGTTAAAGGTGCACTCCAGCTATTTAGTATTTCCCTTCCGTGTAGTTGGGGGACTCACGAGAGGCAAATAAACAAGTGCAAATTCTCATGCATTCACAATCACTTGACCTCCATGCCAAATTTCAGCTCCCTCAGGCTAATGCTGTGGCCGCTAAAGGGCCGACTGACAGAGCGAGCTACAGAGCTGCAGGTAACAACTAAAAAAAAAAAAAAAAAGAATTGACAAAATCGAAGCAGGAGAGAGCGAGAGATCCTGAATTTTAGACCCTGTTCACACCTGGCGTTGACATGCGTCTCAGGTGATCGGATCACAAGTGGACAGCTCTGAGTAGATCAGTTTACAACTAACTGCATTCTCAGTTATATTTACGATTACGGTCGTAGTTTTAAACAGGTGGTTAATGTTGGAAATTGAAACAAAGCAAAACAAAAAAAAGCGCAATAAGACTACTTGGTTAGGTTTAGTAATAAAACATCATGGTTCTGCTTAAAATGACTAAGTTTATTAAGCTACGGACATAAATTAAGTAAGGGATAATGTACAGCGAGCCGGTCATTGTTGTGAAAGAATCCCCAACAGGGCGATGCTGCACTCCGACACGCAGCGGAGGGGTCTCTCATCACCCTGAAGGGGTTTCTTTCACAATGACCCGCTCGCTGTACATTATCCCGCTTATTACACGGCTACTTACTGAAGAAATCAATATTTTGACACCAAAACGGTCCGCCAGAGTCCAACATCAGAACTGCGCCCATAGCAACGGTTTGTTTTACATAGCAATGGTCTGTTATAGAGAAATTACAGACCATAGAACACCGTGATTGACCAATCAGAATTGAGTATTCAACACAGCCGTGTAATAAAATAAGTGAACGCTGACTTTTAGTTTCGCACGGACACGAACAGCGTCTCGTCTCAAGGGACCACTTGTGATTGGATCTCACTTCTTCGCACTATATACAAAGAAACATATACATCATTTCTGTTTGCAAAGACCAAATGTTGTTGTTTTAGGCCGTAAAGCACTTCCTGTGCCTATTCTACCGGATATTAAAAGAAGAACAATACAGATTGATTCTATTCCTTGGCGTGTTCCAGGCAAACCAAATCGCCCAAGATGTTTGACGCACTCGTAATATATCTCCAAGTTGTTTTTGAAAATGTTCGGGCGTCATGGACAAAGCTAGCTTACGCGATTTGAGAACCAACTGGAGACGAGAAAAGGCAGTTTTGATTTTCCTGTTACGTGTACACTGCAAAACGTCCTAGACCACCTCGGCAGGTGGTTTGAGTGATCGGATCACAATGCATCTTGGTGGTCGTTTACACTTGTATTTAAGTCTGTCCACTTGTGATCCGACCGCCCAAAACGCATGTTAATGTGAGTTGTAAAGAGGGTCTAACGCCTCTTCCCAGACGCGATGCGAACAAGCAAACATCAGATTGTTTCAGTTTTTCCCAGTGAAAGTGCGGTTACACATGCGTGAATACCTGAAAAGTTCACCAAAGTTGAACTGTACTTCCAATACAAACATGTGAATTTGCTTCGCCACTGGAAGCGAATGTTTTTTTCGGCCCTTCACTCGCCTAGAATGGAAGTGAATGGGAAGAGAATATTAATTTGGCCGTGCCTTGAAGACCTCCTAAACTGCTCCGTGTGTCAGCGAACAAGCTCAACGATGTGTCGTTTGTTTGAAAAAAAGGTTTTCCCTGGCTCTGTTCATGCAAGGTTTTGCACACCGTTTCCACCTTCAAACTGTTTTCACTGATCAAAATTAACGCTGAATATCACTCTCTCTATGTCATCGCCTGTAGTATATCTGGACAATTTTTTGTGCTCCATTTGCCAGAGTTCGCTCACTCGATGTATGTTAGGAAGGAGTTACGCGAAGTTTTGCGCACCGGCTCCACCTTCAACCTATTTTCATTAGGACAAAATCGACGCTGACAGTAGCTGACATAAATCAATATCACTTTCTCTGTGTAATAGAGAGGGACATCACTCATAGTATACAATTTTGTGTGCTCCGTTCGCTAGGGGTGTAAGAAAATGTCGAATATCGCGATATTATGTTTTGTGATACTGTACTGATTCTCAAAAACACTGTTGATTTTTAATTAATAACAGTTTACATGCAAAGATTAACTCAGTCAATACTTTATTTCATTTGCAAAGATATGTGCCACCTCAGTTTATGTGCCCTCTCAAAGTAGTGCTATGATGCTGGATGTTACAGCGACTGTGATAAATTCAAATGCAGATCCAACTGTTCTGATTGCATAAAAAAGTCAACTTTTTTTACTCAGATTGTATGCATGTGGTGGTGTGTTCTTTAAGCTATGACAACAGTTTTCCTAAAATTATATTGAAAAAAACGCATTACTTACAATATATTGAATCGTAACCTCAGTATCACAATATGAATCCTATCGCCAGATTCTTGCCGATACACAGCCCTACCATTCGCCTGAGTTCGCTCGCTCACTGTATGTTAGGAAGAGGTGTTACTCTCAAGTACGAGTCAAGCTCCAAAAACCCTGGATCCTACATTTCCCATGATGCAACTCAATAAGACCCTTGCTGCCTTCTAAATACTTACTTCTTCCACATCCCACACCTCCTAAAAAAAAATTTTAAATATGTAAATGTGAGATGAACCTGATGATGTCACTATGACATTTTCAAACATTGAAAAGTTCAGAAGACATCATAAAACTGTTTTCATTGACAGACTTCTCGTGACCTGTGTAAACATCTAGTGCTCTTTTAACTGCATTATATTGATCCTTATATGTAGATAACTGGGTTGACTGCTAATGTCTGCATCCAAAATATTTACATACCAAATGAAGCAGACAGCTCTGAGGTCAAACTGTTGTAAAGGAACAAAGCTGTGAATGTCAATGACTTCTCACTGCACGGCAAACTGCCCTGGAGAGTGACACATTTTAGAATGGACTGTGGTAGTAGTCTACGTGTGAGTGTGTGTGTGTGTGTGAGTGAGTGTGTGTGTGTGTGTGTGTGTGTGTGTGTGTGTGTGTGTGTGTGTGTGTGTGTGTGTGTGTGTGTGTGTGTGTGTGTGTGTGTGTGTGTGTGTGTGTGTGTGTGCGTGTGTGTGTGTGGTAATGAGCACCTCTGCAGCCTGTACTTACTGCTCTTGTGACTGACAGGAAGCGGTCATAACTAATGAGGACAATGTTGAAGACTGAAGCGCTGCAGAGCAGGTAGTCCATAATCAGCCACACCTTGCAGAGCCCTTTACCCAGCATCCAGCGGCCTGTCAGGTTGTACGGGATGTACATCGGGATGCAGAAGGCACCTGGAACAACCACACACACACACACACACATTGCATGATGATTCAACCCCCCCCTCTCCATCACAACCAACCAATAAGCTTCAGTATTAACATTCACACCTCTCCAGACCTCCAGACAGCCTGGATGTGAGCCCCATTACATGTGACACAAAAATTGCTGGCTGCTGCATGTTCCCCCTGCAGAGACATTTTTTGGAAACAATAGCGGCCTGTATTGGTTGTTTCATCATAAAGAAAAAGGTGTCGTTTATCTGTAAGAGCAGCACAATAAGAAGGGTGTGAATGCCTTACTAAAATAAAAAAAGAGGGATGCTACAAATATAAACATAATTGCATGGTAATGTGACATGCATGAAACAAAAAAAGGATGGCAAGGTCACCATAAACTCATCAATGAACACTAGTGGCTCATTGTAATTACATTGTGGAAACATTTGCTGTTAATTTACAGCAGGATTTCAACAGTATTAACCTGTTTTTGCTAAAAACAGTGCTTTACTATTAATACAAAAGAAAACCTGTTAAATTACACTCATAGGCCGTTTTTTAACTGAACTATAATGCATTCTTAAAAAACAGCACTTTACTGCTGATCAACTGTCTAAAGTATCATCAGTAACAGTTTCATGCAGTATTTTTTTTAATTCTGGGACCTGATCTGCTCATGTGAGGCTTGTACATTGTACATGATTGTAAAATCAGTGAATTAACTTTATTGTTCTTCACTCACATGTTGTTCTGGTTTGCATTCTGTGCTTGTAGCCAGCTATAGTCAAGTCTATTATAGCCTTTTTCCTAACAAGTGCCTTTAATTGTATTTAGTGTGACTATTCCTATGTCTGTAACCTGCTAAGTCTATTCATCTAGGCAAAAAATTATGTTTATTAAAATGTATTTAAAAAATAAATAGTGCATTAAAAACAAATCAGTAAGATAATGTAAAAGGAAGGTGGAAAAAACAGCTATATAATGTATCTTTGAACAGTAAATTAACTCTAAAATACTGTGAAATTAATTTTTTAAAAAAACAGTTCAAACTGTATTTTTCATTAACAATTGTCAATTAACAATACAAAGCTGTAAATTTCAGCTACAGTATAATAATGTTAATTTTACAGTAACATAAAGGCAACCCTGCTGCCAGTTCTTTACTGTTATTTTACTGGGAAATTCTTAACAGTGTGGTAATGTGACATGCATGAAGCAAATGGCAAGGTCACCATAAACTCATCAATGAACACTAGTGGAATTACACTGTGGAAACATTGCAATGTGTAGAAAATAGTCATTCATTAATTTTTTTCTTTCACACAAAGAAAGAAAGAGGAGGAGGCACCAACTCACCCACGAGAAAATCAGATATGGCCAGGTTGAGAAAGAAGTAGTTGCTTTGATTTCTCAGGCTTTTATCCACAATGAAAGCCATGATGACCAGCGCGTTGCCAGCCACCACCACGACAACCAGAGTCACCATGAGGACCGATAGGATCACCGCCAGGTAGCCCGGCAGGACGCTCCCTGCCTCGGACACAGAGGGAGTCAAGTTGCCGCTGGAGTTGGATTCCAGAATGTTGGCGCCCATAGTTACCAGAGAGACAGAAGCATCAGGAATTACGCACGATTCCAATTACGCACCGAAACGTTCCACTCTTCCACTTCAGCCAGGAGGAGTCAAACAGGACTGCAGACCTGCTGTAGGTGCATAGAAACACTTTTCCCAAATCTTCCATTTTTTTTTTTTTCATCTGGAATTCTTCTTTCAATTAGGAGACACAAGTTTTTAATTAAAATTGTATAGGTCCTCTGGGTGCTCTCTCTCTCTCTCCTCTCTTTATTCTCAGTGCCTGGTGGCTGCTGGATGTGCAGGCACCAAGGAGCGCACAGTTGCTTTTGTCACCAATGTCAAGACTGCCAGACTAGAAATTAAAACCTACTATATCCGCTCAGATTTACAAAATAAAGCTCTTACAGCAACCAAATGGTGCAACAGAAAGTCCAGAGTTAAAGGTCCCATATTATAAAAAAGTGAGATTTTCATGTTTTTTTATTATAAAGTAGGCTTAAATCCTATATAAATACTGTGAAAGTATCGAAACACTCACATTCACACAGCCCGTATTCAGAAACTCTGCATTTGAAACAAGCCGTTAGGATTTCTGCCCATTCGTGATGTCACGAATATACAATATTTAGATCCTTGACACAATTTTAAAATGTAAAACATTCTAAATGTGTCCCAGTTTATTCCTGGTTGCAGTGTATGTGAATGTCATCAGGTGACAAGAAGTACACAAGGATCCAAGCTGTTGACCAGCAATGTTAATGCAATTCTGTTGCAATTCCGTTAAAATGCACTAAAACGGAGCGTTTCAGACAGAGGGGAAATACAGGTATATTCAGGTTGACAGAATGAGGAAAATAAAGTTTTTTTTTAACATTAAAGCATGTAAACATGTTCTAGTAGAAACACAAAATACAAGTATGAACCTGTAAATGAGCATAATATGGGACCTTTAAAGGTGACATATCGTGCTCATTTCCAGGTTCATAAATACCAGATTCATAGTATTTTTGGTTTCTACTAGAACATGTTTACATGACAAAACACTTTGACATTGTCTGATCATATTTCTTGGAAACGCTGAATGAATTGTATATGAATTTCATACACGCTGAAAGCTGAATTAACACTTAACTCAAAGACAAACAACACGTTGTTGGTTTCACATGGGACACGAACAGCGGTCTCCTGGATGAAAGCCCTGCCTTTTTTTGGAAGAAGGAATGCTATTAAAAATTTTTAAATATGCATATTGTAATGTTCTGAATCACAGACTGTTTTCTCAACACATTTCTTTATAAAACATGATATCCAAAGCCAACATGAAGCCTCAAGGGAAGCCTAAATCAAAAAGTTTAAATGTCTACAAGCCTGTGCAAGACATCCACCTTAAATCATAATGATGTGTGAGAAGTTCACCAGATAAAAAAGCACCCAAAATACTATAAAATCACTTAAAATGTGTCAGTAAGACAAAGAGGTGTCAAATGCACACGCTTTTATTTTGTAGGCAAGCCTATTTCCGGTGATTTCTGCACACTTGACAGGCTTTTGGCTTCTTTGTCCGCTCAGCAGCTGATCAAAGGCTTGAAAGTCTGCAATCAGAAGCTGAAGTGGTCCAGAAGCCTGAAGCCTGAACTGATCTAAAGAGCTGCAGCTCTGCAGGACGTCCGTCTGCATCAGATCACACATATTTACACCCTGAAGTTCACTGATAACAGAGGTCAATTCAATGTCCACTTGACAAAGATCCTCCTCTTTCCTTTGTTGTCTCCTCCAAGGTCAATGTTAGTCAACACATACTAATCTGAATACCTCCTCTTCTGAAACTCAGATTAAGTGTTTTCATAAGAGAGATATCATAGCATCAATATAGAGAGAAAGTTAAGATCTTAAGATCAGAGTCTGGTAGCCTCCTGATCCGGCAAATTCAGTGTCCTTAATGTTTTAATTGAAAAATCAAAAATGATTTTAATTAATTAATTAATTAAATGTACTTTGTGTATCAGGTCCCCTCCTCTTTCAAAGGTCCTTGCAATTGTCAAAAAAACACAATATTTCCCTGGTTTCCAACATCTATTTCTAATAATGTAACAATGCTAAGAGGGACAGTGTTGGTGCCGTCTGCCTGTGCAGTATTTCAGGTTTTTAAGGAAGGTGTGTGATAAATTGGCAAGATTTTTTTAACAAGCAGGCGAAATATAGAGTGATATTGTGGTTTTAGCAATACAGAAGTGTGTCGCCTCACTCCTTTGAGCGATGCTCGTTCATGTCTATTTAGAGCGAGCACAAACGCAAGCCCGAGCAACAAGACGCTGACCTCCTTTGACTTAACGGCCACAGGTCTCGCTATTAAGAAGCATTTCTGATTCTTACAAACAGTCCCTTTAACTATTATTTTCTTAATATATTTACATGTGTCAAGTGCCTTAAACCTGCATTCTCTCTAACAGCCAGCAGGGGGCGACTCCTCTGGTTGCTAAAAGAAGTCTGATTGTATAGAAGTCTATGAGAAAATGAGCCTACTTCTCACTTGATTTATTATCTCAGTAAACATTGTAAACACGAGTTTATGGTCTCAATCGCATGATGTTCATTTAGTAAATTATGGTCCCATTCAGAGTCAGATAGACCATAAAGCAGGGGATGCTTTAGGGCGGGGCTACCTTGTGATTGACAGGTTTGCTACCACGGCGTTGTTCGGTCTGGGAGTTGTCCGTGTTTTTGTCCTGGAGCTTTAACTCTTTCATAGTGTGTTTTCAGTTCATGAAAGTTAATTATAAAATTTTGGTGGCCTAAAAATGTCTTGATCAGCGTTCGGTTGTACTTAGCTCCACCCTCTGGTGTCACTTCTGGTTGCAAAACACCAAGATGGCGACAGCCAAAATGCCGAACTCGTCCACAAACCAGTGGGTGACGTCACGGTGACTACATCCACTTCTTATATACAGTCTATGGTGTGAAGCTTAGTGTACACTGTCTTGCCGTATTGGTGTTGATTATCCAAACACTAGAGAACTTGTACCAGAAGGATTGGAGAACGCTACCAACCAACACTTGCTTTGCTTTGACAGGATATTTACATTCTTGGTTTTTGCTGCAACAAAGAAAGTTTCACACCAAAGCTCCCCCAAGTTGTCCTGCATGTATAAAATGTTAAATTGAAGATTAATTATTCTCCCGAGCCTCGTGTATGAATTTTAATAGAAAGAATCAGTTCTTCACAAGCCACAAAAAAAATATAATTATGTGCTGAGATTACGGGTTCAGCGTGATGACAGCTTGTCAGAAACAACTCTGTTAAGTGAATTAGCTGTAATTATTCTCCCAACGGCTGAAATGAGAAGGCGGCTTTGTACGAAAGACATGGGAGGAAATCTCAGCCTGTTGTGAGTCATTTGTGTTCTCATTCAAACGAGACCGACTTAATGGATCATGGTGTCAATTTTTAGTCCCTGAAGATAACTGAACACAGATGAAGTGTACTTTGTTTTTACGTCACAACTGTCGGGGGTTGTGCTGGTGACAAACCAAAACTGCCAAATGCGCCGCTGAGTCCTGAGATATTTTTAGAAAGCAGTCCTCTGCTGCCTAAAGCCAGGCCTGGACTGGTTCATATGCAGACCGTGTCTTTTCAGACATCAATGACACAAAAAAC
The DNA here is from genome assembly GCF_015220745.1 of Sebastes umbrosus. Classification (NCBI taxonomy): domain Eukaryota; kingdom Metazoa; phylum Chordata; class Actinopteri; order Perciformes; family Sebastidae; genus Sebastes; species Sebastes umbrosus. Next base: position 24,576,207 of record NC_051273.1, on the reverse strand, counting down.
CAAGAGGTGAGGGAAAATCCCACAGGAGCCGATGTGGAGTAAAAAAGCTCCAGGAGAAAACACGCAAATGTGGAAAGTTGAATATTTAGCAGGCGGATGTCAAATGCACTGGAGAAAATGGACATGTGAATTATGTGAGTGAGAGTGTCAATGAGACTCAGAGAACTTCATTTTGTCTGATCATATTTCTTGGAAACGCTGAATGAATTGTATATGAATTTCATACACGCTGAAAGCTGAATTAACATTTAACAAGGACAAGTATTCACACATTAACACCAGGACAGAATGAAGCATTACCATTTAAAATTAATGAGAGGAGAAGACATATTTTTTTCACCCAAAGTCCTTCGTTCCAGTGTGTAATGATCATGTGGTTTTCTAATAAAGTGGATCAACAGTCCTAGTGTGGGGCAGCTGGATAGAAAGATGACAAAGTCATATGTTTGGTACAAATCTCTCATGGTTTGGTTGTTTTAATGAAATCTTGTTGTACTGTAAACATTTCATTTTAAGGCTTCTCGAGTCAAAATGGTGCAACAGAAAGTCCAGAGTTAAAGGGGACATATCGTGCTCATTTCCAGGTTTCATACATGTATGTTGGGCTTCTACTAGAACATCTTTACATGACAAAACACATTATTTTTCTCATTTTGTCTGTCTGAATATACCTGTATTCACCCTCTGTCTGAAACGCTCCGTTTTAGTGCATGTCTCTTTAAGACCACCCCCTGAAAAAGCCCAGTCTGCTCTGATTGGCTTGTGAGAAAAATATGGCGGACCTTTGCAAAGTTAATTACAACTCATTTTTATAGCATCAAATAATTAATTAAAACCAAACTTATCAGAATGATAAGAACTACCTACAATGACAGAAACCATCTTTGGGAAAAATGCATTTGATGTATTTTTTTTTACTTTTTAGTTTGGCTCATGTCCCATCCACTAACATGGAGGAGGCAGGCTTTATGAGCTATACTGCAGCCAGCCACCAGGGGGCGATCCGGATGTTTTAGCTTCACTTTTGGGGAGCTATCATGTCGTCCATCTTTATATACAGACTATGGTAAGGACCCCTTGGCATCACTTTCTAATGCACTGGGTATGACACTCCACTACAGTCACAGGAAACACGTGGTTAACGTTGTTATTTCAAACAAAAACATTTGCTTAGGTTTAGGCAACAACACCACTTAGTTAGTTTAAGGAAAAAACATCATGGTTTGGCTTAAAGTACTACATTTGTAAAGTGAAAGTCAAACTTAATGTTGTGAAGACAGAGACAAACAACACTCTGTTGGTTTCACATGGGACACGAACAGCGGTCTCCTGGATGAAAGCCCTGCGTTTGTTGGACCCAACCACCACCCGCCCTGTTTTTTGGTTGTGTCTAGAAGATAACTCGCAATTTGCGTGGGTGATATATTCTAATGTGGCTGGATGGGACTTAGGAGGGGGAGCCAAGTCTGACTTGTTAAATCACATGTTTTCTGATCTAGGCAGCCCACAAAAAACTGACTGACTGAGTGGTCTTATTTCACAGTTTGCATGCCAGATACCCAGATGTATGAACATAAGCACTGAGAAGTGAGTTTTTCATGTCCCCTTTAAAACGATCAGCTGAAATTAAAAATTGCTAAAAGACATTTTAATACCGTCGTCATTTTTAATAAATTATTTGTATTTGCATGAAATCCCTGTTTGTCTCTATTAAGACACATCTGAATCGGCTAAAAACAATCTTTTTCCAACACTGTGAAAAAGTCTTTTTTTTTCTTCTAATGAAATTCATTTTGTCTTCTTGCTTTTTGGCCTTTTGGTCTTCGCTGTGGATTTGGTGGCCTCATCCTGTGAAACAGGAGCAAAACGTTAGAGCACGAACAGACTAATAATTATCTAACATTAGCACTCCACTTAACGGTGCCAACACTTTTTCCATGTTTAATATTTGAGTGCCGTTTTTAAAGCTCATGACTCAATTCATGACAGACACTTTTCCCAGAACTCCTGCTGCGTTTCCCTGCCTTACCCCAATGTGCAAATTACAATGCTCTGATTGGCATGACCCCCGCTGCTTTAATGTATTCAAATAATTGCATCAAACCAAACATTGCATTCTTAAGTACTCTTATAAAACATCCGCCACTAATTATTACGCTGACAATCCGCTGCTGTAGACCTCCAAACATTGTCTGGACAAAAAAGCATGAATGATAATTCTGTTTCATACAGCAGAGCGGCAAATGTGGACATTTTTTAATATGCATGCTGCTCCTTCATATCTCATATTGTGTTTGCAATGAGGCTGTAAACCAGTTACTCTCCAACACTCCCATTTACCAGCCAACAGGATGTAGCCTCGTTAATGTTTAAGTGACTCACATGTTGCAGAATAATTGGCAGCGACCTTTGTAAAGGTGTAAAACTGGTGGTTCAGCTCCTGTTTTCTTTAGTGTAGTTCCCTCCTGAATCCAATCCAAGTGTTCACAGATTTTATTTTATTTTGTATTCAACCAAAAGTGTTCTCACGCTCTCTTCCCTGGAATTATTGTCCCCGTTTCCAATTTACACTTAACCTCAAAAATACGGGATGAAGCACCGGGACAGAATCTCAGGAACCGACTTGAAGTGTTTTGTTTCTTACTTTTAGACGACAGGAAGTTCTGGATTTCCATCAACGACGTCTCTTCACAGATTAAATTGGTGTCTATTCTGGGTCCTGTTTTGTTTTTCCTGTCTATGCTTCCTCTTGCCAACAGTCTTTCAAATTCAAATGAGCTTCATGGGAACAATAATGTTGCCAAAGCATCAAAATACAATTTGTCCAAATATTTGGACAGTACACAACGACATTAATATGAGCATTAAAATAACATTAAGACTTATGTATATGAATTTAATTATATATATATATATTTATATATATATATAAAAGATAGAAGATGCAACATATCCTCATATAACAGTTCATGTATCCTGACAAGTCGCACAGCAGTTTGTGAAATAGTCACGAAATTTAATGTATTGATTCGTGTATGTGGACACGAATTTCACATTTTTTGTCATGATGGTCAGCACAAAATCAATTGGTATGTAATCCACGTAATTGTGAACCGGGAGGTATAGAGAGCAGCAAATGGGGAGGAGGTCGGGGTGGATGGGTGGGTCAAAAAACACAGGACACAGGAGACCGCTGTTAGTGTCCCATGTAAAACAAGAAGTCAAACTTGATTTATTTGTCACGTAACTTCCATACTTAAGTTACAGCACTTCTGGAGTTATTTTAACCCAAACCACAACCTTTTCCTCAAGCTAACTAAGTAGTTTTGTTGCCTAAACCTAACCAAGTTGATCTTTTCCTAAACCTAACTAACTAGTTTTATTTTGAAAAGACTGGAGCGGTAATTGACATTTGCGTCACGTGTTGCTGGACATTCGTAAGAAAACGGACAAAAAATACGTTGTTGAAAGTCGTGCTGAGCATCACGAAAAAAAGGGAAATTCGTGTCTATGTACACGAATCAAATAGATTAAATTCCGTGACTATTTCACGAACTGCTGTGAGGCTGTGTTAGTATACCTTACAAAAAGTCATTCCTCTCCCATGAATGTCCAGCCACACGTGTCAATTTCCGCTTGTTACATGCATACAGTCTTTTAAAAAAATAAACTTTCGTCTTCACAGGAAACAACTTGGTTAGGTTTAGGAAAAGATCGTGGTTTGGGTTAAAATAATTACAAAAGTGGCGGAACTTTAGTACGGAAGTTACATGACAAACAAAACAACGTTGACTTCTAGTTTATCCTGAGCGAAAATCTGATGTTTTTTTCTGCTCTTTATACTTCCTGGTTCACAATTACGTGGATTAAAACGTATTAATTTCATGGGATATATATATATATATATATAAATTACAGTGCATTCGTTTTTGTAAGTATAGCTATGAACGGTGTTAAATTCTGCAATATTAGACCTGTAACAAATAAATCTCGGTATTACATTTAATCCCAATTTAACCTTTAAACATCACATCACTTTATCTTTGAACGTTTTTAAATCAGCTTAGAGAACATTGTGGAGCCAATTTCAGGGCTCTGAAGCTCTTTCGGTCATCACATCTACTGGAGATATTTATCAGGTCTCAATGATTGCACTGCTTTATTGACCTGTCAATCAAAAAGCTTTCAGGCAACTAAAAACCAAGCAGTTTGTTTTAGAATCAATTTGAGTCTGTTAACTGTTCGTTTTTTTAAAGCACTTCATGAGCTGGAAACATGCTATTCTGCAGAGGTTTAAAGTCCCTCCACCCACAGGCACTGGCCTCTAATTAGCTGTCACAGAGTCCAGGCTTGACGTCCACGGGGGGGAGAGCCTTTGCTGTCAGGACGGGAATGAAATCAACTTCTGATTTTTACAGTGAGTTGATGGGGTTTTGAAGTCGGACACTTTTAAGAGTAGGTTTTGCCGTACCTTTAATCTATCTGTGGCAGCGGCTCAAAGGTCAATCATGTTACCAATGGAATAACTTCGCCGAACACAAAGACGACTTCAAAGCGGACTGGACCTAACTTCAGGCTGGTGGGAGCGAGGAGAGAGTGTTTGATCTCCAGAACATGTGGCAACCAGACACTTCAAATGAACCAATATCCCTAATGTGATGGCTACTGGGGAGTTACTGTGGAAACACAAAGCAAGACGAACAGACACACAATGTCTCTGGCTGGACCACAGAGCGCCTGCCACTGAGGGTGCTTTCACATCAGGGACCCGGCCCGGATCTGAGTACAATTGTCCCCAAAACACAGTTTGTTTGATTAATGTGAACGCTCTGTAACGTACTCGGGCAAGGTCCGTCGAGTCCACTTGAAAAGGTGGTCTTGGGCCCGGATCAGGTGTACTCAGTTGGTGTGAAAGCCAACTGTACCAAAACACAGTAGTGGACTGCTATTTAACACTGACTATACGTATAACAATTTAGCCACAAATACACAGACTGACCGTACATGATCCAGACATATACTCGGTTTTGAGTCTTGTCATAATAAATCTGTATGTCTGTGTGTGTTTTCTCTTTTGACCCGGTTTGATTCCCTTCTGGACGGTCCATTTGCTGCATGTCATTCCTCTGCTCTCTTTCCCACATTTTTCCTGTCTCTATCTATCACTATCAAATAAAGAGATAAAATGCCCCCCCAATGCCCAAAAAAAAAACAATTACAAAAAAAAACTACACGCCACCAGATGTTTCCCAGCATCAGAAAACTGACAGCAACGTCACATTTGAGCGATGATGTGTCAGTGGAAGCTGACAGAGCAATATGTAAGAGCGTCTCACCGCGGAGGCCGTGTATCCCTCCTCGACCAGGATGTTTCTGGCACAGTTGTTGATGTGTTTGAAGCGGTCAGGACCCAACAGAATACCTCCGTACCACCGAGACACGACCACCACAACATCACGCACGTCCAGGATCTGCGGCGAGAGACAAAACACACGGTGAATGTACAAAAATGAGTGTGAATTTGAGAAAAGCCGGCAAGAGACGGATACAATAAATATGCGACACAACACCCCCTTCCCTGGCAACCATTTTTTAAGAGGCCAGATATTTCACACCAGATGTGATACGGTGGATGAATCCTCATTAAGTGTTTCTGGCTCAGGCCATCAGCTGACACGCCAAAACGTGGGGATATTGCCCCGTTTGGCTGTTGTCCACAACGTCACAGGAGAAAATTAATTTCACTTTCATGTGTGTGTGTGTCAGCTCCAGGAAATGTTTAGCTAAGGTTAGCAGCACAAAGATGGGAAGGTTCAAGGTTCCATTTATCATAAAATCAATGGAGTTTACAGAATGCCCATTATAATCAATCAATGCTGTTTACGAAAGATATAAAAGACCCACAATAAAACCATAAATATGAACTCAAACAACACACAAATAGAGTCCACAAAGCAATAAATGACCTGTAAATGGGGGATCCATAAAAGATCATCAAAACATTACCGTAAAAAACTAATTAAGGCTGCTCTAATCAATATTTTTATATTAAAGGGATTTTTTGAAGTGGGGTTTTATGAGGTACTTATCCAGAGTCAGTGTATTACTACAGTAGATGGAGTTTGGAGAAACAGACAGGAGTACCAGCACGGGAGCAAAGTAATGTACTGCTGTGGACGGGGGCAGCAGCAAAATGTATTTTAGACACCTAAAAAAAACATTATCAGTTTAAGTGTACGTTATATTTAGAATATTTTCACTGCTTTACCTCGCCCGGGAGGACGATTTTCCCGGGAGACACTCTTTTTCATCACCCCTCTCCCGGTTTCCTCCCAGGGTCACAATTCTCCTGTATTTCTCTCTATTTACGGCAAATTTTCACACTTTTTTTTTCTCCTTTTCGTTATCTTAACATGTTTCTGGCGCTGTACAGCGTCAATAAGCTCTACTGTTTCCACCCGGACGACAATAGAGATACACTTAATGTAGTTTCCCGGCAGAAGAGAGCTGTCTATGCTCGCGACACAGCGCAGTTTGAGCTCACGTCTGAGCGTGCAGCGCCCAATTTTGGGCTTTGCTCGACGTAAGTTCAACATAAAAATGCAACAAACACAGGACTTTCATCCGGGAGACCGCTGTTCGTGTCCTTTAAGTTTCAATTTCACTTTACAAACGTAATAATTTTAAGCCCAACCATGATGTTTTTTCCTAAACCTAAATGGTTTTGTTGCATAAACCTAAGCAACGTGTTTACTGCAACCGTGACAAAGTGTCGGTATGTGAAAGGTTGGTGTGACTTTGGTGAATCAGAACTAACCTTTTAAAACACCAAAGTCACACAATAACACAAACAAACTAACCGATTGAGGCAGCAGTAGATCAGCAACTCCTCTGTGTTCTGTGAAGTAAAATGACTGATTTTGTCAATGGAGTCTGGTGGCTTTGAAGAGAGCATAGATAACAGCTTCAGTACCCCGTCAGAAAGGGCTGTCTGACACCCAAAGTTTTCGAAATATAGCGTACACTTAACCTTTAACAAGAGGATTTCTGTTTTGTACTTTTAATGAAGGCTAGCCGTTTCCCTTAGCTTCCTTGGGCTGAGTTTACAACATGTCCTGCATCTCTCTACTGAACACACAGAGATTAAATTGGCATTAATATTCTCCTAATAAACAGCAAATAAGCAAATCCCCCAAAATGTCAGACTATTCCTTCCACATAAAGAGGATAATTTGACTCCGCACAGTAACACACAGAGAAAGTGCAATCTGTCATTGGAGGGGACTCATCCACATCTGGCTGCCAACACTATTAATCAGATCCTTTTTTTAAAAATTCATTACCTCACACTTCCACATTCAGAGACACAAAGCACAAATCTAAATGAGGAAACAGGGAAGAAAAGGCTCGTGGAGAGGAACGAGATTAGAGAAGAATAGATTTAAGGAGAAAGCTCTTCATGTAAATTGCTCGGTACGCTGAGAGTGTAGACAAGTAGAAGATTAATCAGTGTGTTGCTCAGAAGGAGGAGCAGGAGGACAGCGGACCTGATGCCATCACTCCGGCTACAGTAGGTCAGCCAGCTGCGGGAGGCGACCTCACAGTACGTCCTTTAATCTGCTCTCATGTGTTGTATGTCCCCATTAAGTCAAGAGAAACAGATGTGAAAGGACATCGCTAGGTTTTAATGCACAAATTGAGTTAAATCTGTGATAGCAGATTTATTTGGCCACTTTGGGGCAGCACAACAAGCAGTAAACACAACACACATTATCACTCCTTATAGCTCTGTTTAGGTCTCCACCAACTCCTGAGGGAAGTGTCTGGCTCTTTAGCTGCTAAAGGCTCCACTATGTTCACCAGCTACTCGCTAACTGGGTATGTTAATGACGCTGAGGAGAGCAATGACACTGAACCATGGATGTATAAAGAGAAATACATCGTTGGAGGCTCCCGTTCATTCCTATGAGAGCTGCTCAGTGGCGAATGAAGCCAAAATGGCTCGACTGCCGAGTGATAAAGTACCCGGATCATCCGGTGATCTTCCGCATCCATTGGACCCGTAGAGCAGGAGCAGTAGCGTTTCCTTTAACTCCGCCTCCCAGCCCTGGCTCCAGCCTCGGTCTGGATCTCATTCACATGAACGGAGGAAGGGAAATAACTCTGGATTCAACTACTTTTTAACTTTTAGGACCGAATGATTTTAATAAGGGCTATTAGAGTGTTCATACTGGGAAGTTGATTTACCTAAAAAAAAATGATCCGCTGAGTTACAGACGTCTCTTTCCCAATGCAAGTCTATGGGGAAAAAGTCTTGGACAGAGAAAGAGCAGGCGATGTGGGAGATGTGGCGAGCTCACAAACGCCAGACACCACAGCTGTGGTCTTGTTGCTTAGGGAGGTTCCTAACTGAGTGAAATCTGGAGCATCCACTCCAAAAAAAACTTTTCTTGGATGCTTCTTAGGATTTTCCGTCATCCTCCATTTACTGGGGCTGAGGTCTCACCATTAAGCATGAAAATAGATTTAAAAGATGCATACAGCTTGACAAGCATTCAGATATTTTAAGAGTACGTCCTTCCAAGTCTGCAAACACAAGTTATTATTTCGTTATCCTAAAGGTAATTTAAGCAAATTAGATCCAGAGAGTGTCTGTGCAGAGTGATGTGTGTGTTTTAAGTGCTGTTTTGGACGGGAACTCTGTATTAGTCAAAGACAGCTTGATTCATCTGAATTCTGTGCAGCAGATCACACTTTCACCAAGAATCCAAAGCACTATTTCACACTAATTTATCTCTCTAACAGGGTCACACTGGCACCGACGACTGCCGTCATCTTATAAATGAGTATGAACTTTGACATGAGTCATGGATCTCATCTGTGGAGGCTCTGATACGACTCCGCACCGACTGGTAATGAGTATGACACAACTACTTCAAGTCACCGCCGAGCTCTGATTACAGGAAACTTTTTTTTTGTTTTGTTTTGTCACAAACCTTTCGCTGGCCTTCGTTCAATATTACGGCGAGACAAAAAAGTGTGTGGACAATGGCGCATTTCACTGTGATGTGGGTGTGTGTGTGTGTGTGTGAATCATAGTGCCATCTGACGGCACAAGCCATCTAACAAGTGCCTCAAAGGAAAAGATTTGTGAAATTACTATCGGGGACTATTTCTCCCTAGAGGGACGGAGTGGAAATTTACACATTATGTAAATACGAGGGGTTGGCTGGTTATACTAGTGAGGTCACGTCCCCGTGGAAGAGCGTAAAGAATCAGTCTCTGCAGTGGAGATATATCTTTCTCACACCAGTACACTTACTTAAATTAATGTTTGCCTTCGGGACGAGCAATTTCAGCATTTTCACATCATGTTTCTTACTTTATAAGAGATGGTGGATGTATGATAATGAAATCAACCCCAACAGGCTAAAAGTAATTAATAAAATAACCTGGAGTAGAATATCATAATGAACTTGATAATAACGTAACATTAATGTTACAGTCACATGACTCTTAAGCATACTGCTTTGATTTCTGGTGGCGTTTTCATGATGAGGAACACTTTATTCGTTAAAGGTTGGGTTTTTTAGACATATTTTAAACAGATTTGCTGAATCCAGTTCTTAAATGTTATGATTTGCTGTTTTTCTCTGTTTTCTAGTTGTAAATTGAATCTATTTTTTAGCATTAGACTCAAAACACCAAATGTGCCTGAGCACAGCCTCACAGTGAGGACAGACCAGGTTTATTTCATTCACCCACAACTAACGAACTGCCGCATGAACGACTCCTTTTGGTTCTGTATTTTTTAATCCCCCCTCCTCCCGAGGCTACATAGTTTAGAGAATATTATAGATCCAAGACGAAACTGACAGAAGGGATAAAAAAAGAAATTTGCAATTACAAACCCCTCTGCTACTTCAGCACCAAAGACAGCACCGTGGATTTATCAGCACACAGCACAGTAAGGCTGCTGATATATTTCAGAGCCACGGTCGGGGCCGTAGATTTTAACTAGGGCTGTCAAAGTAAACACGATAATAACGCGTTAAATTTGTTTTACCGCCACTAATTTCTTTAATGCATTAATGCATCTTGCAATTTTTACCTCGTAGCCCAGCTCAGTTTTAAAGCTAGAGTGAAGATCCTGGCATCATATGAAACTAGAAAAACCTAAAGAATCCATTGGTACCAACCATGTCATACTAGCTTGTTGCGAAGGAGGCAAAATAACGCTCCAAACTTTAAATTTACACTTTGGCGAGGAAAAACTGTCATGGCCATTTTCAAAGGGGTCCCTTGACCTCTGACCTCCAGATATGTGAATGAAAATGGGTTCTATGGGTACCCACGAGTCTCCCCTTTACAGACATGCCCACTTTATGATAATCACATGCAGTTTGGGGCAAGTCATAGTCAAGTCAGCACACTGACACACTGACAGCTGTTGTTGCCTGTTGGGCTGCAGTTTGACATGTTATGAGTTGAGCATATTTCTTTATGCTAAATGCAGTACCTGTGAGGGTTTCTGGACAATATCTGTCATTGTTTTGTGTTATTAATTAATTTCCAATAATAAATATATACATACATTTGCATAAAGCAGCGTATTTGTCCACTCCCATGTTGATAAGTGGCAAATCTCCCTTTAAGGTACATTTTGAACAGATAAAAACTGTGTGATTAATTTGCGATTAATCACGATTAACTATGGCCAATCATGATTAAATATGAATCGATTGTCAGCCCTAATTTTAACTTACTGATATTTCAGAGCCATGGTCGGGGGATGGAGAGGGGGGGGGGGTGGCAGGTTAACAAGGGGGATGCATCCTCCCTCAAATCATCTACTGGCCCATACTACATACTAACTGTCCACTGCATACTATATTAATCTTCATAATACACTGTTTTAGCTGTTAGTAGACAAGAAATCAACAAATTAATCCATTTTATACTAACAGGAAATTATGCAATACTTGCGCTGCCTGACGTCAATCAAACTGCGACTTTAAAAATTGCATTACAAATTAAACTTAAAGCAAATTGGGGTTTTTTTTGTTTTCTGAGATGTCGCTGGTTTCAACACCTTTTTCTTATGAGTACCTCGGCGTCCTCTGGGGATAACAGGCTGGACTGAAAAGAGCACATCAACGCCATCTTTAATAACAAGGGCCCAGTCCAGGCTGTTTTTTACTCAGGAAGCTCCAGTTTTTTGAAGGTCACTCCTGCACTTGTATTTTAGCAAGCGCCCTATATATGGACAGGAACAAGATTAATATCAGGAAGTCAGGATCCATTATTGGCTCGACCCCTGACTCGTTGGAAGTTATAATGAAGCAAAAAATGTGTGGGAAGCTCAAGAGTATTTATGCAAAATGAGGATCATCCAGTGTTCAACGGTTTTAGCGAGCTGAAGAGCTCTTTCAGCGACAGGCTTGTTATGCAGGTGTTCTTCAGAGAGATTCAGGAAGTCATTTACCTGCTGCTGTGTTTTATAATGAACATTGTCGCTGACTGTTAGTGATGATGAAGATCTGATTTTGATGGCTAGGTTGGTGGTTGTACTGTAGGAGTGTGATAATGTCGATGTCATATACTAGTACGTTCACATTGATGTTTACACTATTTATTACGGTGCTGTACTCTCCCCTTATTTTGTATTGCCTTGAGATGTGTGTGTCTTCTCCTATTGTCTCACCTGTTATCTGTCTTAGATGTATAGTAGCACTCAATTTCCCCTCTGGGAGGTTAATAAAGTATTTTTTACTGTATCCACAATACATTTTTTGCAGCTGTCACTTTTCCAGTATGAACACATTACACACTGAAAACCTGCTTAAAATTAATATGTTGGTTTGGGACACAGATTTAGTCTGGTTTTACTCACATATGATGTCATCTTACAGACTAAGGAAATTGAAAATTAATTGGAGATAATTGCAAGATAATCAATAATCGTTAGTTGAAGCCCTAAAACCCAAATGTGCACACATGTTGTTTTATTTCAGCCTTTCTGGTTGTGTATGGTAATAGTAATCCTCAAAATTGATGGTGCAGTAACCTGCTGTTTCTCACATCCACTGACATGAGTATTGTTATCTTTGAGGGCCAGTAAATATGTTTAAATATCTGTAAAAAAAATGTCACTTTTATGTTGCAAAATGTACAATTAGCATGAATATACACGGTCTGTATTTTCCGTACATGATTGTGACCACTTTGATCTATTTCAGACACTATATAGTTTAATATCAGATATATTATGTGTTTTTTAATGTCTTGAAAAGCTTATGACAGACGAGGTGCTAAACAACCACAGAAAACAAGAGATTTCAGTATATTGTCGCAGTGTGTGGAAAGCTCCTCACTCGTAATAACAATTGAACAGCCACAGCAGATGCCAAATAATACAGACTGTGAAAATGAACAAGGCGGCTTAGAACAGACGCCAATTAAACACACAGAAGCCAAAAAGAAAAGTTGGACGCAGCCGGCAAATCTAACAATGTGTTTGTTCCATTAATTCTGTGAAAAAGCTTTATTTGTGCTGCACTGACTCATTCATCACTTCTTTAGTGCTTTTTTTTTTTTTCCTTTTTGACAAATAAAACATGATGTTAAAGTTACTATGAGGAACTTCTAGCTGGTTATGAAACAGTCTTATTTAACACTGATGCCTCTATATGACCTACATAAATAAAAGAGACCATCAGAGAGAAGATTGGCTATTTCTACGTAGTTATTCTTAATGCTTGTTATTACTGCCACCGGGTCAGATCCAACTAAAATCAGACAAACTCACGCAGGCAGCCACCTTTGACCTGCTGTTGGAGCTCCGGCGGGAGGTGGAGACAATGACATTATACAACAAAGATAACGCATTTCAAGCTCCGCCAAACTTCCTGTCTCCTAAGTGGGCGCGGTCATGGCGTGTTCGCCTCTCTCCTCCCCATCGTCCTACCTCGTTTGGAAGTGTTGTGGACGTCGTGTGGATGGGTGAAAGCAGATTGGATTATATTTGCATAATAGATTTTTATTTTATTTTGCTAACATTAGATATTTACCCAGCTGACAGCCACATTTAGCATTACCAAAATTTGTTAGCTAGGGCATTAGAGAACGTTAGTTGCCAGATCTCGCGAGAGTGTGTTGCTGAGACAGAGAAAGTTTATTTTTTCCTTATTTGTCTGTCTGAAAAATGCCATTTTAGTGTCAGAATGTTCAGAAGATATGTGGTGTGTGACAAACGGGTCCAATATTTACTCTGATGACTGTGGGGCGAAAGAATCCGTCATAATCTGTGTTCACGTTCACTTCTACCGTTGGAGTTAATAGGACTCAGGACATGCCGCTAGTCTCCTAAAGGGGGCGGGGCAGTGGCGGAAACCCACGTGAGGTGGAGAGTTCCACTGGGAGCCAACACCGACACCACACTGCTGGAGGTCCAGGCCGTATTGCTGGGCCCACTGGAGGGAAGGGAGGCATGGCAGAACCAGAACCAGGACTGCACGGGACAGACTGTGAGACCCTGTTGCAGTGAAATGAGAGCTTTTCTAAATTGACTCTGGTGCTCGAGAACACTACCATTCTTGTCCACAAGGACCGCCAAAATCAACACAAAATGAAAGTTCCTCATAGCAGCTTTAGCAGCAGAAAGCGTGATCTGTTGGGTTGAGGTCAGTATTTTTGTAAATGAAATCATAACCTGCAGCAAATGGAGCAGTCTCCCCCCCGCGGCCGTCTCGCCGTCGTCCTCACAGTCCTGCAGGAAGCTGTGCTTGTCCTCGCAGTAAATCCTACGACACAGAGAAGAATCCCAACAGCTTGGCGTTAGTTAGGAGAGCGTTGAGACATTTTGATAAGAGAATAACTCTATGACACCGGCAGCATCTTTAAATGTCAACAGTAATGACCACACAGGCGGTGCATGAGCAGCTCGACGTCGACCTCATTAGAACCATACTGAAAAAAAAACTGCACACAAAGGTATGCATGAGAAAAACACACACAGAAAGAGATGCACACACATATTTATTCTTATAATACACAATATTATCAGAGGGCCTTCATTTTCTCTGGTGCTTTTTTTGACCTTTAATGTGCCCTTTAGAGAAGACAGACAGGCCTCCGATCTTTATATATATCTCATGTTCTTCTGCACTAATGAGACGCTGTAACAGTAACCTCAGCGTTAGCAGGATCTGCATAATGAAGCCATGACAGATGTTAGGTCATATACAGTGTATATATATATATATATATATTCATGTGACATTACTGACCTGTATGCATAAATATTATGAGTGGCACTAGCAATCTTCTTGTTCTCATACAGCTTCCCGAGGACCATTTTAACCTGCAACACACGACAGGTGGAACAATAAACATGACATATTCACTTCCCTCTCACACACCTTCACAGCCGCTCTACTGTAAAGGAAAACTGCTGACACCAGGATTTTATCCTGCGCTCTACCTCAGCAAAATGTTACATATACATTGCCTTCATGCTGGAAACCCCTAAGTGGATGCATGTTAAGAAAAAGGAGTCAATTTCAAGTCAGATTGAAAGTGATGCTACATCTGTGCAGAATGACTCTTCTGAGATCAGCATGCCGTCTGACGCTGCTGACTAACGCACAAAACAACATTAGTCAACTATTTGTGAAGGAAAATCACATTTCCTAAAAAGAAAACTTGAGATTTGAATGGGTAATAATATATTAAGCATATCACTATAGTACAACACAACATTATGGTATCCCTGAGAGGCAAGTGATTCTGGTGATCCATTGTTTTCTCGTCTGTGTTTAGAACATTAGAATAAATCAATAGTTTGTTTTTATCTCATTAGAGAATATTTTCAAAATTATTTTTATTCTATTTTATAATGACATTTTTTTTCCAATTACACTTCTATTTAATGGCCTTTCAGCAACAAGGAAGTGCTTCAACTTCATTATTTCGTCTTTTAACTTCCCGTCCACACCGAATGTGGGGATGTGTCGCCCCCTCACCTTTCAGCCAATCACATGCCCCCTTATCTCTCTTAAGATTGCAAGATCAATACATGAATGTATAAAGAGAACTGGATACAGTGTTGGAGGCGGGGCCCCGTTCACTCCTATGAGAGTTGCTCAGTGACGCATGAAGCCTAAATGGCTCGACTTCCGTCTGGAAAAGTACCCGGATCTTGGGCACATGAAACATGTGCAGTAGCGTCCGCTCGGTCACATGACTCGTCAAGGAGGTCCTAACGTCACGCCGTCGCCACAGCTTGGGCGCTCCAGCCTTGGTCTTGGTCTCACTCACATGAACGGAGGAAGGGAAATAACTCTGGAGTCGGCTATTAGTACGTTTTACAACTTTAAAAACTTAATTTTTTAAATAAGGGCTATTTAGGTGTTTGTACTGGGAAGTTGATTCACCTCAAAAAAAATTATCCGCTGAGTTACAGACATCTCTTTCCCAATGTAAGTCTATGGGAAAAAGTCTTTTGGGCCCAATGGCATCACGTGACGGACACAGAAGTTGTAGTACCGCCGTTTGGCCACTACAAAAGTTGTCATCAACGACCAGTGCTCTTCCTGGGGGCTTGGATCAATATCAGATTTAGCCAACAATGCCAGAGTAATTCCAATAAATTAAATCAAACCAGCTTAATTTCATATTACAGATTACTCAGCATCAAGATTATCATGACAGTACGAAATCAAATACAACATAAAAATAGGTGTCATGGATTAAGTCTAGAAATAAAGACATCGGCATTGCATAATCTTATTGTCATAATGTAAATTATTGTATAAAAGTTTAAATAAGCAAATATTGCTGCATTAGTTGTAAACTGTGTGACGACCCCTCCACTCCACTAGGTGTCCTGTGTCTTTTTGCTGGTTCTCCTTTGTTTTGCAGGAGAGGGTCGTCAGGTTGATGAGCCACACCTGGGCTTGGTGTGGTTGGGATAAAAGCTCTCTACCTTTCAACAGATGTCTCTCTCTCTTCCTTGGCTGGCACACCTGTTTTGGTTTTGTTTGCAGCAGACATTTTCACACACCCACACATGCCTACATTACTGATTACTGACTTTCCACGTTTATTTAGTTATTGATTGTTAGTTTGTTAAATAAATGCCTGTTACTATTTTTAAACTCGTCTGGTCTCCCATTTTTGTTGCAACCTTTGAGCCGGGTTGTAACAAATGGGGGCTCGTCCTAATTTGTTTGACCCAGTTTAGATTGGTATTGTGCAGTTCTACAAGTTGTTAATGCTTGATTGGCAGAGACTGTGGTTTCATGAATGAGATCAGTTGTTGCCTAGTCGGCAGGTGCACCTCATTTTGTAAATTGAGTTGTGCATCTAGATTTTTGGGAGACATGGTCGAGTGTGGTAAGTAGGCTGTTCTGCTGTTTTTTTTGGTGAATGTAAGCAGCTGAATTGGATAACAAGTTGCTGATTTGTTCTGGTGTGTTAGTATTGAGTTGTGCATGCTGGTGATTTTGTGGCACTGAGTTCTGTTGGTCCTGCAGCCAGTGTTAACACGGGTTGGCAGGTGTGAGCTATCAGCAGTGATTGCAGGGTCTTCTAGTGAGTAACGTTTAGCTTTTGTGGAGTTTCCCTGGGTAGGCATAGCAATGTGGTCCATTTGGGCTCGTTGGTTTGTTTTTTTTTAGTTTGTTATTTTTGTGTGGTGTGCGGTCAGAGCAGTTGTCTCGGGGACACATCCAGAGCTGTCAGGTGGGTAACCAGCTTGCTGGGGGCCTAACCGAGGCTACTGGTTTAAGTGTTTAAAGAGCCTCCCGCTAATCTGCATGAAGACTAGGGTTCAGTGAGGTAGATTAGTTTGAGATAGGTAGTTTAGGTAGGGGGAGACTTCCACATTAGTTTGGTAGACATTGTCTCTTTTGTGCACTATTTGACCTGGGCAACACTGTCTGTTGGCTTTGTTGGTGCCTTTAGACCAATAGTGTGTGATGGCTGGGGTAGTTGGACCCAGTTATGAGAGTTCTGCACAGCCTGGAGGGTTTCTGGGTAGTTGGACCCAGTTACACTGAAGGTGCTCCATTTGTGAGAACCTGAATGATGGCTGTTGCAGGAAGTTATAGTGGTTCATATGGTCGGCAAGTAAATGGTTACAGGAGGGATGTGGTGAATTGTCATTGGTTGTGCTGTGACGTGCAACTTGGTAGCTTGGCCTGTTAGCCGTGGGAACATAAGCGCTACAGCTCATGCCTTGGTTGGTGTGAGCTTTGTTGTAGTTTGGTTGCCTCTTTGTGCTGTGCGTCTTGGGACGACTTGTTTGGCTAGTGAGCCTTTGTTGTAGAGGAACCTTTTGATGCTACTTTTGGGTAGCGCTTATATCCGTTCTGTGTGTTTTGGTAGCTGGAGCTTATGGCAAGTCCAGTTCTGTATGTTTTGGTAGCTGGGATTTTGCACGTCACTTTGTCCGATACTTGCACATTGTTTGACGATCTGTGTGTTAACCACCTAGTCTTGCATTTCCATGTATAGACCAACCCTCCAAAGAACATCTTGATTTTATATCTGGTGATGTACCATTACTGCCTAATCTCTCTATGCTGTAAATTCTTAAATGCTTCTCCAGGTGTTGGAGTTGCTGGGTTGCAGTGTGGTGATTGGTTGGCTGTCTAAGTGACACACTACAGAACTGGTCAGTATGAAAGGTTTATTTTTTTGAAATTATTAGGCTATGTAGTTTATTGTATTTTGTTAGAAGTGTTGTCTGTCGGCATTCCCGGTGGGAACACCGTTTTTATGGAGAGGGGTGTGACGACCCCTCCACTCCACTAGGTGTCCCGTGTCTTTTTGCTGGTTCTCCTTTGTTTTGCAGGAGAGGGTCGTCAGGTTGATGAGCCACACCTGGGCTTGGTGTGGTTGGGATAAAAGCTCTCTACCTTTCAACAGATGTCTCTCTCTCTTCCTTGGCTGGCACACCTGTTTTGGTTTTGTTTGCAGCAGACATTTTCACACACCCACACATGCCTACATTACTGATTACTGACTTTCCACGTTTATTTAGTTATTGATTGTTAGTTTGTTAAATAAATGCCTGTTACTATTTTTAAACTCGTCTGGTCTCCCATTTTTGTTGCAACCTTTGAGCCGGGTTGTAACAACTGTATCCTCTTCTTTGCAGTTGTAAGTTGTGATATTATATTTTTGCTTTACTTGGGTATGTATAAAGGCAATAAAGACTAAAGTGATGAAAATAGGTGTCATTGGTGAAAATGCAATTTCTAATTTATATGATGAAATAAAACTAAAAGCCAATAGAACAGAAAATAAGAATAATTAAATATCAATCACTTTAAATAATTCCTTAAATGTCTTATTTAATTATCTAATATTAAACTCTCTGGGGCTTTTCACAGTTTATGTATAAATAAATAAAGCTACGCTGGATGAAAAGGCTCAAAACTAAGTATATCTCCATTTTGCTCTCAGTGAAGCAGATCCGAGTCATTTTCTCAATTATATCTTTGGTTGAACCGAACACAAAAATATGTAAATGCCGTGCAGGTCACGATCTATTCGGTGCATCCGACGGCTGCGTCTGTAAATATTTTTGTCTAAATAGCACTTCAGAGCAGGTGGAAGCTTTTAAGACGAGTCGGTGTGTTACCAGAGAGCCACAGCGTGGGATCAGCATGCAGGAAGGAGCCAGATGATGTTTCACTTTGTATAAATAAGCACATTTATTTCCCTCTCAAAGACCCTCATGAAGTCATTTCTACTGAAACTCATATGAGCTGTCGTTTGCTGTTTTATCTTCATGGTTTGAGAAAAATATAAAAAATAATATCATTCATGAGTTGCACCTGTCTGGGTGTCACCACAGGTGCTAAGTGAGGCTGGAAGGTGCTGCGTCGGTCTGTGATGGTGTTTCCATGTTTTATAGGAGGCACCTCTTCATCTACGGGACAAAATGTTACACATCAGAAACATCAACTTTATAATAAACTATGTTTGATGTTGAATCTGATGCAACAGAACTGTAATATGAGCGGTAGCTACCGTTTGCATGATCCATGAACAGATGAGCGTTTTCTGTGTTCAGCTTGAGAGTCGTGAAGTCTGGTACGTCTTCATCATCATCATCATCATCCACCTCCTCCTCAGCCGTCATGTTCACCTTCTCTGGTTGATCAACTGAAGCAGGTCATGGAAGAAATGTTAGGTACATTTTGAGATTTTGGGCTATTTTACTTCCATAACACGTCTTCTTTCAGACTAGTGGAAAATAAAACATCCAAAGAATACACATTTGAGTGTTTATTTTACTACTTTGTCTATTTGCGTCTGCAGATTTCTCCTAAATTCACCAAAAGTTAGCATTAGATGATGCCTCATTATCATATTTAAACATAATATTTCAAAAAAATAATTGTCTTAATGTTAGTAATTAACTGGGGAAGTTTCATGGTGATATGTAGAGTCAAAAAATGCACCTATTCACCTGGAGTGTCTCCCCAGTTAAAAGCAATGGATATAAAATCTCTTTTGCGATATCGAGTTCATGTGGATTTCCTACATAAAATAATTTTAAAAACAATAAATTACAGAGTAAAAACTAAAGTCAATACATTAACAGAAAGGGTTGAATAGACACAGATAGTGTAAAATACATAAACATAAAAAGGCTTTGAAGACATGACAAAATTGTTACGCATTGTTGCGAGAACAGTTTGTGGTTAAAGCTTCTGTTAACTTTTGTTTAAAGAGGACATAATATGCTCATTTCCAGGGTCATACTTGTATTTTGGGTTTGTACTAGAATACGTCAACAAAATGAAACAACTTCTGAACCTGGCATATTTAATAAGATAATGCTATTAGCATATTTAAACATAACATTTCAGAAAACGTGTAATACAAAAAAATAATTGTCTTAATGTCAGTAATCAAATGGGGAGGTTTCATGGTGATATCTATTAGTTCAATGTTTTACCCTGTTCACCTGTAGTGCCTTGTTTGTTTTTAAACCTGTAAAAGGTCTTCACTGAGTTGTCTACAAACATGGCAGCTTGTCATTAAAATGACACCTACTGAGCAACTTATTACCAAATTACCATTACATGACCTTAACACTGGCACTGAAACGGCTTCATGGCCTATGATGATACCAAGATAGACGATTCATAATGGATGACACCAATCTGAGCCTGACTGCTGATGTAATGTTCAGAGAGGATTACGCAAATTTCACTGATCTGGGTGAAAAACAAAAGATCGACAGGTAAGCTGACAGCGGTGCTCTGTTGTCATGGAAACAAAGGTGTGAACACAGCCTAAATCAGTTGTTACTGTATAGATATATTTAAATTTTTATAAACAAATGTGCTAAAACTAAAAGGGACTCTGGACAAACTATGCAATAGTGGCCTCATGCATTTTCCTGCAGTATGTAATTGAATTGTTGTTGTTGTTGTTGTTTTCCACATTAGTTACGCTGTGTACCAAAACCAATGTGTTCACAGTAAGACAATATCACATCCGTTGATAATATCAGCTCTATGAAATATCAGTCAGGCCCAATATGACAGAAGTATACAGTAACAAAGCTCTATATGTTAAAGGATAAGGCTGGCAATATTTTACATTTTTGTTAATTGTCAACAAATCCCATGAAAACACCAAAACCAACAATGTGTTGGTCCGTCTCTCAATACACTCCAACTTCCACATCCTTTCACCCCAAGGGGCCGGCCACATTCCGCTTCTTTTCGCTCAAATTCATTGTTGTCAATTTAGACGCGTTTCAGGTGCGCTCAAACGCGAAAGCGACGATGCCTTTTACTGTTTTAAAACTCGTCTGGTCTCCCATTTTTGTTGCAACCTTTGAGCCTTTCAGGCTACGACGGCTGTACCCCAGGATAAAATAATTTTTGCAACTTTTGGAACGCTGCAGCGCACACTGCATGTCATGTGACGAGGAGCAACCAATCACTGCCAACAGATGTCTTTCTTCCGTAAATATCAGTCTTCCGTAAATATGAAGAAAAAGTTACGTTTCAGTGCAGGACAACCCGGAGCTTTACCATCTGTTCCACGGACTATTTTACTGGCTTCACCAGTTCTGTCCGAAGACGTCCAAACATCCGGTTTAAAGGTCGGACAGTCTGACAGAGAAATCCAGCAGTAAAGCTACTGAGAGGGATTTGCGGTGCTGGAAATGCATTTATCTTTGTTTAGATTGTGTTTAGTTCAATCAGTGAGGCTTCCTGCTAAATCCCTACTACTAAGCTATACTACAACTTCATCATCATCGTCACTGCAGCCCTCACGTTTTGGTTGCTTAGTAACAGCAAGCGTGACAGGAGCGCAACCACCCAAGCACATTGGAAAGAAAAAAGAAAAGCAGCACAGCTGGTGCTTTCCATAGATGCGACATGTGTACGGCCCCTGAAAACGTCTTATTCAGCGCTCGGTTGTACTTAGCTCCACCCTCTCGTGTCACTTCTGGTTGCAAAAAAACCAAGAGGGCGACCGACAAAATGCCGAACTTGAGGCTTCAAAACCATAGTCCACAAACCAATGGGTTACATCACGGTGACTACGTCCACTTCTTATATAAAGTCTATGGTCTGAATGTTACTGTCCAGCCACAATAGTCCAGATGAGAGAAGATCTGAGTTAATAAAATGTTGATACATTTGAGTTGTCCTAAATTATGGTTGAATACTTGTTAGCAGGATAAATTAATTGTTGGTGGGATTTTAATGGGAAAATATACAATATAATATCACCAGACTAATTCCTTAATGTTCTTCAGAAGAAGTATGTACGCTTCTTCAAGAAAGGAAAATCCAGCTAAATCTTAAATGACCATAATAAAACAATTATCAATTTGAGCTGGTTACAAATCTAACAATCTTTCAGTGACGATGTGAAGCTGATTGTCAACACTGTGTTTATTCTTCACACACAGAAGCACACGTTCTACCAAAATCCATTAAAAGTAAGTGTGGCTTCATATTTAGGCGAACAAACCTCCGATGTTTTCCATCCTTTCGCTTCCCGTCTGGTCTCATTCAACCAAACTTCATCATCATCATTAATTCTCTTACTCTTCATGTCCACTGTTATGTTTGCTCCCTTTTCATTTCCTTTTCTGTGAAACGTGCATCTTCAGCCTTATTACCCCCTTCCCCCTCCCTCCTCTCCACCATGTTCGTCTCATCTGAATGGGAATAAGCTGTCAATCCGGCTCCTCTGAGTGCTGCGACCAGTTATACTTATTACCACATGAATCACACAGAGAGAGGACAATTCATACCACACAATAACGGTGGGGACAGTTCATATTTTTTCAGGCTTGTTGCTGAAAAGAGAGAAGAGTCTGCCTCGATAATGGATCCTGCGGGGCGAGACAGATCAGACTCGCCAAGAAAACCTGAGGCGCGGTGACACACGGTGAAAAAAAATCTTTAATTTGGGCATTTTTCTCTCTTTTTACACTTCAAAAGATTCGGCCCAGGTAACAGAAGCCATTACATAGATATTGATCTTAATTCAATGCAGTCACTCAAAGTCAGACACAGGAGGGTTTTTAATGCCCCTGCAGGCCTTTGTGCTCGTCTTATCACATCTTTAGACCACATCAGATGGTTGTTGTACTAATGGAGTAGCATCTTAGCAGAACTTAGATGCTTTTAGACGAGGTCTCGGGTAGGGAAGTGGATTCATCTGGTCTTTTGATACCACTATTTGTCTATGATCTAATAATTGACTTACTGATACACAGTGATCAGAGCCAAGCTGTTGACATGTGTGGATGTTATCGTGTACAGCAGCTTGTTGGAAAGCTAAACCCCGCCCCCGAAAAAGGTTATTGTCCATTCAGAGCTTAGCAACCGTAACTAGGCACGGCAGGTCTGCCAAGCTTTGGGTTTCTCCTCATGTGCAGCGATGTGCAGCCAGCGAATACTTGGCATTCACAGAATTTGGAAGGGTGGTCTATTTTTTAGCATTTAATGAACAAAACAAAACAAAAACATGGACCATCTTGTGATGGGATCACATCAGCCGCGACGCCAAATCAGACCAGAGGCGTAAAGAGTGTGTGTGTTCTTCACTTCCTTCCCCCCTACTTCCGGCGCCCTTACTCGGACCACATCCATCTCTACAGTAGGTGTCTCCAGGACCACATGATGTCATGATCACACACTTACAGACTCACAAGGTGAAAACAACACCAGCCGCACGCTATCGCGGCTGGTAAAACAAGAGTGTATACAATGGATTATGGTTGTGTTTAGCTGCTCTAACATCAGCTGCTAGGTAAAGTTGTGTCAAGTACTATTGTGTGATTTGCTGAAAAATCACACCGCCTACCAATTTTATTTATGTAACGCGCAACATTTTTATTTTCTGTATAACTCAAACTTGTTATTCTTCATGTCACTGAAAACTGAGAAATATTAAAACTTTTTACTAATTGTTTTTTTTATATATATATATATTTGTGCAAGTTTAGCATGAATAAATGTTACCTATGTCTTTGTGTGTTTACATTAATGCAATCAGTTGATATAACTTATTCTAATATAAAACTCCATAATCTTAAAACACAATTAACTCTGTTTTCATCCCCTAATATTAGAGCACAACGGACTGGAGCAGATCTTGAAATTAGCACCCCCATGTTCTGAAACGAGCATCGATTTTGAATGGAGTCGTGAGATTCATGAGTGCAATAATGATTCCTGCACTCGCTGTGTTATGAAGTAAGCTCTAGTCAATTACAAACTGCTTGAGTAAGTGTGTCCCTCAAGCAATGAATTTCATTTTTCACACCTCACCTGTTTCTGAGCTCTGGGATTTCTCCACTAGGAATTCTCTTATCTTTTCCACCCACAGGTAGAGGATGCTCTCCCCAACATGCTCCCTGTCGAAAATTGAAATTAAAAGATGTGAGGGCGGATTCTCTGAGAGACACAGACTACAGAAACAATCATGAAAAGCTCTTGTTGTTGTGGCTAATATCACCCTACAGTGCCTCCTCAAGAAGTCAGCGAGTACTCACACGTAGAGGTCTTCCAGGCTGTTTGCCAATTTGGTCCTCTCGGGGCCGCGCAACCACGCCGCACTACAAAAGCCGAGAGCAAACAGAGGGTTACTGAGTGGGACGACGAGTGGGTTTTTGGAGTGGGATGTTGTTCTATCAGTTAAGCAGATCTGCGCAAAATTAAATTTGAAAGGCAAATAGACTCACTTGATCTGGTAGATGGGCGGGGCGGCGCTGGGATAATCAGGTGGGAGAATTATCTGATCAATAAGAAAGAAAAATAAATCAGGATTACAAACAATCTGCAAGGCCACAGACACTTGTGATTAGTAATATATACAATATGTATTTCTCTCTACCTGCAAACAGGCGGTCAGTTTTGTCTCCTCCAAGTCGTTGGATATTTTGATGCAAAATATTCTGGATGCTTCATCTATAACACACCATTCATCCCCGTAGATGGAAGACAGAGCCTCAACCTCTTCAATCTAAACCAGAGGAAGCAATAACAACATTAATCACATGTGTCTACGTTAAGTATGAAGCAAGCCATTAAGGCATTTCAGCATTTAACCAGTGATGTACTGAAGGCATCACATTCACTGACCTCATCTATCTTTAAAAAATATATCATCAAAATTGAGCTGCACAAAAAGCACACAATGTTAAACTACAACAAACCTCAGTTTAGTTCAGGAGTAAACATTTGATTTTTCTGAAAATATAGATATCTGGTGATATTTCGAAAAGCCCAGAAGGTAATTTTAAAGAAACAATTCAACTTTTTGGGAAGCACACTTAAACGCTTTTTTGCTTAGAGTTAGACTCTCATGTCTGTACGGCAGAATTGTAGTCAAGACCACCTAAATAGAGACCAAGTTATGACCAAGACCAGGATGTATCGAGACCGAGACAAGACCAAGACCAGTGCGAGTCCCAGTACTGCATGACACACTTATGATAAAATGTGGAAGATGCAAACCAGAGACACACCTCAAATTGATCTGAAAGATCCACATTCCCATAAAAACACCCACAGAAAACATGAAAATTCCTCTTTATTCACCTCTTTTATTGCCATATATACAGTGTGTATGTTTAGGCCTAAAGGTACCACGAGAAATGTCTTGATAAAATAATCAAAAGGCATTTCAGAGCTGAATTTCATGTGTGGGAATGTTCCTCTGTTTTCTTTGGGCAGTCACACGCAAACAAACACTAAGGATTATAGTCACTGTTATATAATGAATCATAATTACTGTTATAACGCATTATAATGTGATTATATGTTACTCTAAGTGCTCATTGTTCTTAGGATGAGTCATCAAACATTTGAAACCGTTTACAAGAAGACAAAAGATAGGGAAGTTGATCAGATTTTGATGTAAAAATACTTTGATACAGATTTTTTTTAACATATATTTGGCATATAACAAGAGATAAATGAACAATTAACACAGGGACACACTACATGATTACAACTTTTAATTTCACAGGGACTTTAAGTAAAGTCAAAAATTATATGCAAAAACAACACAAAACGTTGTAAAGTTAATCTTTACTTTACTAAAAGCAAACAATGAGCATTTATAGAGCAACTTATAATCACATTATAACAGTGATTATATCGCATTATAAAATGATAATAATGTATTACAACTATGGGAATTATAATACACTATGATGAAATGACTGAGTGACCAGCAATTATGAAGTATTGTAATACTTGGCCTTATAAATCATAATAAAATGCTTTACAATGTGTTATGATTATTGTTATAAAGCATTATGAACACGTATGAGTGCTTATAACTATAATCATACAGTGCTATAAGCAGATTATAACACATTAAAAGTATGCTTATAATGGATTATACACATGAGCATCATAGAAAGTGTTAACAAATATTCTGTCTGTCAAATGACAAAAAAAAAAGATGACTTTTTTAGCCATTTTCCCAAGTTGCACTAACTGGGGCTGAACTATAGGCTCTTCACTGGCTAAAAATATAATAATATATTTAGTTATGTGTGCTTGTGTTGGTGTTATGTTTGTATCCGGCCTGTCTTTTTGGTCTTGGATGCTGTGTGTTGATGTGTGGCCTCTGTGTGAACCGAGCAGCAACCTGCTGAGCTTCAGACATCACCTGTGTAATGTGTTAATGAAGCAGAACACCTTGGGGGCATCCTGCAGAGTGTGTGTGTGTGTGTGTGTGTGTGTGTGTGTGTGTGCGCGCGCGCGCGCGCGTGCGCGTGCGTGTGTGTTCCTCTCTATTGTATTGTGTCAGCCTGGATTTGTTCTCAGTGATATTTATTTTATATTATATTATATCTTGTGTTGGACCTCTGGTTCACCTGCCTACAGGTAGGCTACTATTTGTCTCCCACGCTCTCTGCAGGCCACATCAAAACACTAATACAAAACACACATTATTGACCATAACTTCCCAAGTTTGTCTTAACTTCACCACTAGAGAGGTTGTAAAAACAAACATATCTTACTTGATCCTGCAGATCTGATTCATTTTCCAGATTTAAGATGTCAGCCATTAGTTCAAGTGTGTGTCAGCTTTTGAAAATATGAAAATAAATCAGTCAAAAAGACATTATACTGCATAAAAGTGAAGGCACATGAACTACATGTTGAGATCCAGCCTGTATGCATGGTGTGTAAAACAGCTTCCGGGGCAAAGGCTTCCATTCAACAAAATAAAACCTACTACGATAAAGACAACGCAAATTACAAAGCGTGACAAACAACTAATTTGCTTTATAAATTAATAAATGTCAATTGCATATAATGTGTAAAAGAAATTGCAACTTATGTGTCGCTGGAAGTTTTTTTCTGCGTTTGAAATAGCAAGCCAAGCTTTTATTTTGAAACACACAAACAGATGATATAGGGCTACTTCCGCTCTGAGCGATCAGCTGATGTCAGTGTAAACAGAATACAGAGGTGTGTGACTGGCAGCTGTGTTTCATCATCAGCGTCGGTTGAGACCGATAAATGGGGAACGTTGATGTTACAATATAATAATAACGTGACCGTGATGTGTCGTACGGAG
Organism: Sebastes umbrosus; assembly: GCF_015220745.1. Lineage (NCBI taxonomy): Eukaryota > Metazoa > Chordata > Actinopteri > Perciformes > Sebastidae > Sebastes > Sebastes umbrosus. The sequence goes on along the minus strand of NC_051273.1, from coordinate 24,549,108 downwards.
CTGCTGGAGCTGCTGGAGCTGCAGTAGAAGCAGCAGGAAGCGGCTCAGAGGAGCTTAAAGCATCACATGCTGCTACACAGAGGCCTCATCAGCTGCATCAACACACTAGACTCTGCTGTTCTGCACTGGGAGAGCTGAACCAGTAAGTGTCTGGCTCACTACTTACTATATGTTTGCTGCTTTTTTTTCTTCTTTTTTTTTAAATAATATATGCATTATATTTTATTCTTATTTTCCACAATAATAATAAAACAAACATATTAAAGTAACATAACATAAGCTCAGATCAACAAACATATGTTCACGTGAGTATTTCCATTTTATGCCATTTTCTACTTCTACTCCACTACATCTGAGAGGGAAATAGTCTACTTCACTACATTTATTTTATACCTTTTAATTACTAGTTACATTATTTATTCAGATACTTTTTTTTTTTTTTAATAATATATGCATTATATTTTATTCTTATTTTCCACAATAATAATAAAACAAACATACTATAGTAACAGAAACAAACAAACAAAATAAGCTCAGATCAACAAACATATGTTTCCCTGAGAGGGAAATATTCTACGTTTTATTTCACTACATTTATTTGATACCTTTAATTACTAGTTACATTATTTATTCAGATATTTATTTATTTTTAATTTGAGGTACTTGTACTTTACTTGAGTATTTCCATTTTATGCCACTTTTATACTCAGAAGTAAATAATATATATTTTTACTGCACAACATTCATCTGATAACTTACTTACTTTGCAGATTTAGATTATTTATACAAAATATAATCAGCCAATAAATATATATCATTATAGATTAAACTACCCATTAATCTACCAAGTATATGAAATAAGATGCAATTATTTTTTGATGCTAATACTTTGGTACTTTTACTAAAGTAATGTTTTGAATGCAGGGCTTTTACTTGTAACAGAGTATTTCTACACTGTGGTATTACTACATTAACTTAAGTAAAAGATCTGAATACTTCTTCCACCACTGCTAACAACTCAATACGTTCATTCAATATTCTATGTTTTACTTCACTACCTTTTAATGATTTAATGACATTGTAGATTCAGATTAATAATAATACAAAATATAATTAACAAATACTGTCCTTATTAGGCCTGAGACGATACACACCTATCTCCCTATTCGATACTATCACGATACTTGGGTGCCGATTCGATATGTACCGCAAATTTTAAGTATTGCGATTCTACAAGTATTGCAATCCGATATTACGATTTATTGCGGTTTTTTTTGTTAACTTTTTTTAACACTAGACCATGGGGAAAAATTTTAATCAAACACTTCTGGAGACTTTTACTTTGGAAAATATCTAAATTGATTCAGTAAAGATTTTTGAATTCCTTTGGCCACAATAATCGTGTGGTGAAAATCTGATATTGCGACAGCCCTATTTCAGAATAATTAATTATATTTTGTATTATTATTAATCTGAATCTACAATGTAACTAGTAATTAAAGGTATCAAATAAATGTAGTGGAGTAAAATGTAGAATATTTCCCTTGAGATGTAGTAGAGTAGAAGTAGAAAGTAGCATAAAATGGAAATACTCAAGTAAAGTACAAGTACGATAATAATATTATCGCGATATCTATAGAAAATTAAAAAAATTGATAATAATATTAGTCAAATTCATCTCTAACTTTGTTTATTGGGCATTTTGTTTATTTTTTGGGGGAAATGAATTACACTTAGAGTACAAGTGTAGGGAGGTGGTGAGAGTCTGTAACCATAACTTTACAAGCACGATTTAAGAGGTTCTGGATTATTTACACAATATTATCATATGTGTTCTTTTACTTTTTTTACTTTAAGTATATTTTGATGACAGTACTTTTGTACATTGACTTTAGTACAAATTTTGAATGCAGGACTTTTACCTGTAACAGAGTATTCCTACACTGTAATACTTTTTTAAGTAAAAGATCTGAGTAGCTACTACTTCCACCACTGGGAGGTTACAGGAAATAGTCTGTGTTGCAGGTTCAACCTCAAGTTACAAGAGTTCAGGTTCAGAAGACTCTTTATAAAATAATGGAAGAAGAATCAGATCGTATTAAATGTGTGCTAATTTTCATACATTTCCAGAACAGAAAACTGAACATTGGATAAAGTCAGGTTCAAAATTCTTGTTTCATTTTCTTGACATATTACAGTCAAAGGTTTTTACAGAGAGAATCTCTTTTTATCTCTCCATAAATCAGAAAATACAATTTTTTGCCATGTTTTTAAGAATACAATGTTGTATAAAGCAGACTACGAATGATATATGAACAAACCCCTCTGTAAAAACCTTCAGAATATAGAGAGTAATGAAACTGGAAAGTTTGTTGGATGTAAGAGCTACTGAAGTGGAGATTTCTGTCTCAGAGTTTGATTAAAAAAAACTAATTTAGAGAAAACTTCCCCAGTTGATTACTGACGTTAAGACAATTATTTTTTGCATTACAAGTTTTCTGAAATGTGATGTTTAAACATGCAAATGAGGCGTTATCTAATAGTAACTTTCAGTGAATTAAGGAGAAATCTACATACGCAAACAGACAAAGTAGTAAAATAAACATCTAAATGTGTATTTAGGATGTTTTCTTTCCACTAGTCTGAGAGAAGACATGTTATTGAAGCAAAATAGCCTCAAATCTCATAATTGGCCAGCATGAAAAACAATGTTTTTGCCTGTAGTTTCTCACCTTGAGGAACCTATTTCGGTTTTACATTTGATACCCAGCGGAGGAAGTGAGGGGATAAAATATTGCCTGTCATTAGGAGATAAAAATCTGTGTTGGCTATAACTCTAAACTGGATTGTTTTTGTTTGAGTACAGATGAATATCTTTTGGGCGTAACTCCAAATGTCCTCATGTCTCCTCATCAGCCGTCACATGAGAATAGTAACTTCTGCCATACTGATGTGTTATTCTGATGTCACCTGGTCACAGCTGGCATCACTTCAGACTGAGAAATTTGGATTTCAGCTAGACAAGAAATTATTAGTTGAATTTATTTAAAGACAAATCCATGTCAAGTCAAGTCAGTTGTATTTGTATAGTAGTTTGTATAGCCCAATAACAACTTTGCCTCAGGGGGAATTTACAGTCTGTACAGTTTATCTCCTCAGACTGTTATCATGGGTACGTTCATTCTTTTGTTCACTCTGTTGGAATCTGGAAAAACAAAAGTAAAAATCACAAGACAGCAGCGGTGGAAGAAATAGGCAGATCCTTTACTTACTTACTTTAATGTCAAAACACTCCATTAGCCTACAAGTAAAAGTCCTGCATTCAAAATCTTACTTAAATAGAAAAACAGAAGTATTATCAGCAGAATGTACTTAAGCATCAAAAGTAAAAATGTGTGAGCCTGTGACTGATTTATTATTATAGATTACATTAATACAGTTTATTGTAAAACTGCAAAAAGTAATTTTTCGTGCAAAAATATCAGAAAACGCTGTTTTCAGCCTCTCAAATATGGAGATTCTCTGTTTTATATCATATTAAACTGAATATCTTTGGGTTTTGGACTGACAAAACAAGACATTTAAAGACATCACCCTGGACTCTGAGGGACTGGGTTGGACATTTTTCACTATTTTCTAACATTTTATGGACCAAATGATTAATCGATCTAGAAAATAGTCGGCAGATTAATCGATAATGAAAATAATTGTTAGTTGCAGCGTTAGTAGATTGTTAACATCGATGCACGTCCCCTCTAAAGCATCACCAGATAAATCTGAGGGGTTGTGAGTTGATTAATAAAAGAGGAAAGAAGGATTAAACTAAGTTCTGCTGCACAAATTAGAGTTTTCTCTAGACTTTGCTTTCTTGTGAACTATCTGATAATTTGATGCCTTTTGGCCTCAAACAGTTATTTCAATGAAACCGTCTGAGAAGTTTAGAGGAGAAATGTCTCTTTAATTTTTTGAACAATGTGTTGTGTTTTATAAGCTTAATGTTAATTCTTAATCTGAAAAGTAACTAGTACAGCTCTCAAATAAATGAAGTGGAAAACATAGAATATTTCCCCTGATATGTTGTGGAATAGAAGTGGAAAGTAAAGTAGCATGAAATGCAAAAAAAAAAACCCAAAGGTGACGTATTGGAATTGCTTTTTTCAGACCAACAGTCAAAATACCCCTAAAGATATTCAGTTTACTATCAAATAAGACAAAGAAAAGCAGCAAAACCTCACAACTGAAAAGCAGAATCAAGGGAATGTTTATTTTTGCTTAAAAATGTTTAAAAATAATTGGTATATTAAAATAGAAAAAAAAAAAATATTAAACTGTCAGAGCTCAAATGAGAAACAAAGCAGTAATTAAATTAGACTTCATAATAAATGGATAAAAATACAAATGAATACAGGAAAACACCAAATAAATCTCTATATGTATCCTAATTATGCAGTTATAATGTATAGTTACAGTTTACAGGTGTGTGTGTAGTGAGACAGGCTGACTAAGTCAGTGTCACATGCTCGTCAGTCCCAGGTAAACCTGTTTGACTTTCCAGTCGAGGTTTTCTTAGTTTGCAGATGTCTGATTTGTCTTCTGTTGTCGATGCGGTCCATTAATTCTGCTCCACAGCCACGTGACAGCCTCCGTGACATTACATAAAGCAATCGTTCCTCTCTTCTCGCTCTGCATGCCAGCGTTTTATTGCAAATATAGAGCGTCATGTGGACTCAGAGTGTATAAAGGGGAGAGAGCGAGGACTTGTTTCCTTCCTGTAAAGCTGGTCTGGTGACTACCACCTTTTGTAATCATCCTGACAGTTGCTTCTTGTGACTTTTTCATCACATGTCCTAAACAATGACAATGACAAGATGACGACTTATAAAGAAATATAACTCGGGATGACTTCTCCAGGAGATTTAACGAGTCACTCTAACTTTAAAGGTGCACTCCTCTGATTTTACACATCAAGAAGTCACAGAGAGTCTGACTGAAAACTGTCGTACAGTCTGGTGCTGTCACAGTGAGCTGCTTGGGTTTGGAGGCTACACATCTTTTAGCAGAAAGCCTGCGTTACAAACTGGAGGTGTGGTGATTGAAGAAGGTGAGTGTTTACCAGGCAGAGGGGGTCTAATGAAAGTCATTGTCCTGCTGCATTATGGGAAATGTAGGATGCAGAGTTTCTATTAGGGACTATTATTCAGGATATCTCAGTCTCTGCTGCTTCGATTTTAAACATGGTAAACATTACACCTGCTCAACATCAGCATGTTAGCATCATAGACTGTATCAAATAAGGACATAGTCTCCGTGACGTCACCCATAAGTTTCTGAAGAGCCGTTGTGAAGCTCAAAGTGGGCAGCTCTGTCCGTCGCCATCTTGGCCGTGACGACACAGCTTAACTCCCGGTTAATCCAAAAATGGGCAAAGAGGTGGAGCGTCCGCGGAGCTGAGGCGGGCACAGGTGACCTGAGACGTCACCCACCTGTCATTCAAAGCGGCCACGTCCTCATTATGCCTAACTTTAAGCCTTAATATAATTTAAACGGGTGAGTTATATAAAAATTCACCCCCGTAAAGTTGTCATGAACGGGGAAATTAGCTACAGAGACCAAAACTGTTTTTTTGTACCAGGCTGTAAACATGCTTATATCTGCTGTAAAGTTGGGCATATTAACATGGAGGTCTGTGGCTGTTGACTCACTTTGGAGCCTCAAGTGGCCGTTCGAAGAACAGCAGTTTTTGGCACTTCCGCGTTGGCTTCATTTTTCAGCAGCGGGGGTTGCCGCTTGGTTAGCATGCTGATGTAAGCATTTAGTTCAGTACAGCCTCAAAGAGACGTTAGCTTAGCTGTAGATTTGTACCTTTTTAAGCCTCCACGCCGGCGACAGCCATGGTTGCAGGCATTGTGTTTTGAGGTTGTCTGTCCAACTGTCCGTCCCATTCATGTGAACGCAATATCTCAGGAATGTCTAAAGGGAATTTCTTCAGATTTGGCACAAACGTCCACTTTGACTCAAGGATGAATCATAGACTGTATATAAGAAGTGGACGTAGTCACCGTGACGTCACCCATTGGTTTGTGGACTGCCGTTTTGAAGCCTCGAGTTCCGCATTTTTGGTGTCGCCATCTTGGTTTTTGGCCGTCACTATTTTGTTTTTTTGCAACCAGAAGTGACATGAGAAGGCGGAGATATACTGATCCTAACTGATTAAGAAACATTTTTTTTTTTTGCTTTTCTTGACTTTTTCTCTCCCCCTGACCCGCCGGAAAAAAACTGATGTGCACGCACACTTTGACTCTCACAGACACACTCTGAGGCAAATTATATTACTGGTACAGGCGATGTAATGTAAAAAATATTCCCCAGTAAATATGTTTTATTTTTTTTAATTTTAATATGTTCTTTTATTTTTTTCTCCACAACCATCTGGCGACCCCCAGTTTGAGAACCACTGCTCCAGAGAAAAACCTACAGGCTCATCAGTTTTCTTGCCATTTAGCTCTAAACGATTAGTAATAACCATGAACTTCCTATAGGCACTGGGTTTCTTTTCAGAGACTCTGTGAATGCGTTCTTTTGAAATCATCTTTTTAATTACAGTTGAGTCACAGAAATAAAAAGCATCTCTTTTTGTGCTGACGCTGCTTCTTTCCTGCGTTTCCTCTGCAGGCGTCCATGGAGGTGCTGGAGCCAGAGGAGCAGTTCCTCCTGTTCGCCCGCAACGGAGATCTGCTGGGGATTCAGAGGCTCCTCATGTCCAAGATAAGAGAGGAGACGCACATCAACATAAACTGCAGAGGTACATGAGTAACACTTTTCAATAAACACTATCAATCACACATAGTGTGTACGGAGGACGGAACATGCCAAAATAAAAAATAAATGACTCAATAAATAAATAAATATGTTATTAAATGTAACAAAAATAATATTAAAAATAAATGTAGCCACTAATTAATTGATAAAATGTTACATAAATTGATATTTCTGTTTTAATTTGCTTCTTTATTTATTTTTCTTTGTATTAATTCCCTTATTTTTGACTCTTCTGTTTAATTTTTCCCTTTTATTTATTTATGTATTTACTTTTTATTCATTTTTAAATTAATTAATTTATTTTTTATTTTATATTTATTCATTTATTTTAGTATTTGTTTTTTATTTATTTGTGCACAATTTTCCCTTTGCATTTCACCCTCATTTATTTCTGTATTCTTTTCTTTACACATTTCTTTATGCATTTCTGCACGATATGCAAATGAGGTGGCTGTCACTCAACGTGTGTCATCATGGGGTCAGGGTGCATGACTATATGCTAACTAGCTAAATAAAAGGCAAAAATTAAACAGAATTGTAAATGAACTAATTAATTAATACAAAGCTAATTAAATAAAGAAGCAAATTAAAACAGAAATATAAATTTATGTCAGATTTTATCAATTAATTAATGGCTTATTTTTAATATAATTTTTGCTATATTTAATGTCATATTTATTTATTTATTTATCGAGTCATTAATTAATTTATTCATTTATTTTTTATTTATTTATTTATTTTTATTTAGGTTTTATTTATTTTTAAATGTATGTATTTTCTTATGTATTTATGCCTGTTTTTAAAAGTATTTACTTCTGCATGATTTTCCCTTTGCATGTCACCCCTATTTATCTAGTCATTTATTTTCCGTCCTCCATGAGTGTGTGTGGTGTAACACAGTGTGTACTGTTTTCTCAGGTAAGAGGAAGTCTAACCTGGGATGGACGCCTCTTCACTTGGCCTGTTACTTTGGACACAAAGATGTGGTGGAGGAATTACTGAAGGTTAGGGTTTCTTTTTTTAAAGTAAAAAAAAGAGTTTGCTTTAGATTTTTGAATAATGCATGGCTAAAGTGTGTGTGTGTGTGTGTTTTGTTACCCCCTGCAGGCAGGCGCAGATGTTAACCTGCCCAACAATGTCGGAGACACGTCGCTGCACAAAGCTGCCTTCACAGGAAGAAAGGTACCACAACACATCTTCTATTCTCCATTCAGAATTTAAGTTTCTTTCTTCTCTTCTCGTCTCTTTGTTGATAGTATGGTTATGTGCATGCATTTATTCATCCATTCAGTCAATCAATCAATGAATCAATCAATCAATCACGTATTGATCAGGAGGTTGTCATGCTGCTGCTGCGCTATGATGCATGTGCTACTGTCATCAATGGGACAGCACAGATACCCAAAGATGTCACTCAAAATGCAGAAATCAGAAGCATGCTCGAAGGTGAGAGAGATCATCGACTTTCACGGAAACATAAATGTACCAATCTCTATGTTTAAATGTTTCAATATTCATTCATACAAATCGTTTGTATACAGTAATATATTGTAAAATCATCCTACATTTTCTCTCGTAAATCCCATCATTGTACTGATGCCAGCGGCCGAGAGGACAGAGGAGAGGAAACTGGAGGAGGAACTTTTGGAAGCTGCACGAGAAGGAGACCTTTCAACTCTAACTCAGCTGGTTAGTGCCTCTCAAAGAAACATTTACTTTATACTATCTTGCCCAATTTTGACCAATAATAGTGTGGAATGTTCTCAGTTAATTTGGGCATTTTTTACAGTCACTATAGTTGGGTTTCCACCAAGAAGTTCCTGGTAATTTTAGTCCCTGGAACTACTTTTCAAGTAACTAGAACGTTTCTTCAGCCTATTGTTGTCTGCGTTTCCACCGCGGTCTAAAGACTTCAGGAAAATTAGTCCGCTGACGTATGAAAGAGCACGACGTGGACTGCTGGTGGTTACAGTAGTTAACACTCTGCAGTTCAGTGTGTCCGCCTATTTCATCTAAAAAATACGTTGGAAAAAATAAAGGTTTGTCTCATTGCGACGATATGTTCTGCTGCATATTTACTTCTGCACGTTGGATGTAATGACTGAAATGCAGCGGAGGAAAATGGAACTAAGAGCATCTATCTTCACAGTAAATCACCTGTTGAGTGTTTGATGGTTCTCTGTCCGACAGCAGGGCCTAACTTTACTTTTAATGTCATCAAACAAACAAAGAGAAATGCTCTCTCCTCGTCCTAAAATGGTCCTAAATCGATACTAGAGTAGTTCCTTGTTTTTAAATGAAGCAGTGCACAAGTTGAAGCAGCGGCGCTGTTTGTGTTTGACCAATCGGTCATCCCTGCAAACCCCACTTAGAAAGTTCCTGTACTTTCAGAAAGTACTACCCCCCAACCAGGTCCTTTCTGAGGGGGGTAAAAATGTCCCCGGAACTTAATTAAAGATAAGATAAGATAAGATAAGATATTTATTAGTACCGCAGTGGGGAAATTTGCAGTGTTAGACCCTGGTCCCTGTGGTCGAAACACAATGAGTTCCTCAAAAGGTTCCTGGTTCTGGGGGAAAGTTCCTGCTGTCAAAAAGGAGCGTTTCTGTGTGTTAAATTCAATTCAGATTTATTAGTCATGCTAGCGGCGTGGCTGTAGGGATGGCAAAGTCACTCTGTCACCGTGTTTGTCACCGTGAGCACATATTCACAAGTCCAGACAGGTATACAGTCGACTACGCCCAGTGTCCATGAAAACCTCATTAGGAAATTGTGCCAAAAGAAACGCACACAATGGATCCTGGCAGGAAAGTTTTGAGCAGCTTTAACTCTTCCACCTCTTGGAGACGGAGTGAGAAATCACAGAGTCGTGCTTCAGTTCTGAGCAGAATAATAAAGACCTGCAGGACGTTTGGCAGCAGACAACCCATCTGTTTCTGTCCTGTGTGTTCGCCGCAGCTCAGCAGGAAGAAGAACCCAGACATCAACTGCACCGATCTGCTGGGTAACACTCCGCTGCACTCAGCAGCCTATCGAGGCCAGAGGCAGTGCGCCCTGAAGCTGCTCAAGAGCGGAGCAAGCCACAACATCAAGAACAAGAAAGGTAAGACTCATTAGCTCACAGCTCTTTATCACTTAGGAAACATTGCCAAAGTACGGCCGTTCCTATAAAACTGCAAAATATTTCTGACAACACTGCTGCTTGTTCCAAAAAGCATTCCCTCTGGTGTTAAGTGTAAGACAATTTTAACTCAATTCACAAGGTCCTTCACCCAAACAGGAATAGCAACTGACTGAGTAAGCAGCAGGAAATGAGTTTGACCTCTGACCTCAAACACTGTGGTTGTTTCTGTGACTCGAACGTGATTATTAATGCAAAACATGTAAAAAAAACTATGATAACATGAGGGGCACAAGACTCCTTGATATTTATATCAGTTGTCATTAACCTTTAAAGGGCGGGTCTATTATTTTGGCTTTTTTTTGTTTGTTTTTTTATATCATTCTGTATCTTCCCAGTGGTGTTCCTTATGTATTTATATCCCTAAATTCACATTTTGCTTTAAGTATGTATGTTTTAGCGTCAAAATGCTATTTTCCCTTCAAGCCCTTCTAAAAACTTTTTCCCACATGGTGACTTGACGTAGGTTTCTGCATAATGACGCTGTTACATATACAGTATACATACATCCTTATCCATTGAGTGTGCAACCAGTTACTTAGATGGCGGTCGGCATGCTCCCAGTTTGGAGAAGCAGACAGGAGTACCTAAGCAATGTACTGCTGTGGACGCCACGTTAGTTTGTATCTGAAAGTCACACAATAACACAAACAAACTAACCGATCGATGCAGAGGTAGACCAGCAACTCCTGTGTTCTGTGAGGTAAAAATACTGTTTTTGTGAATGTAGTCTGGTGGCTTTGAAGAGAGAGATATAACGGCTTCAGTTCCCCGTCGGAAAGGGCTGTCTGACGGCGAGGTAAAGTGGTGAAAATATTCTAAATACAGCGTGCACTTAAACTGATATTGATTTTTTTGAGGTGGCTAAAATACATTCTTCTGCTGCTCCCGTCAACAGTCGCTTTACCTCGCCATCAGACAGCCCTTTCCGACGGGGAACTGAAGCCGTTATATTGCTCTCTTCAAAGCCACCAGACTACATTCACAAAATCAGTAATTTTACCTCGCACAAGGCGGAAGTATACAAACTAACTAACCCTTTCAGTTATTTCCAAACTTAAAACAGCTAAGACTTTGACTCAGCTAGCGTTCACATTATTCATAACTTTATTGATTAGCTTTCTTTGGTAACTTACGTCACTGCTTTTTGCTAACTTTGTACTAAAGTCCTTCTTTTCATGTGTGTCTACAAATCGCAGGCCAGACGGTGTATGACCTGGCTAGTGATGCAGCAATGAAGCTGCTCCTTGAGGGCAACGCTCCTCGAGTGAGTGCTCAGCTGTTAGTCGGCCTCCTAATGTTACTTTGATTTTTTCTTTGATTTGTTTTTTACTTTCTCATCTGTTTTCCTCGCAGGGTACGACCCGCCATGTCAAGAAGTACGAGGGACTCCTCCTGAAGGTATAGATAGCGCTGCTGTGCTCTCTCTCAACCACCATTTGAAATCAGAAAAGGCTGAACAATAATAGAGAATCACTGAAAATCACCGCTGATTCTTCTCTTGTGCTTCATCCCGCAGAGCTCCAGATTTTTCGGCTGGCGCTCCTACTGGGTCGTCCTCCAAGACGGGGTTGTGTCCTGGTACTCAAAACAGTAGGTGTCATCTTTCACCTGGGCTCTGCTCCTTGAATCATGTGAAAAGATGTCAGCACCAGATAAATGGAAGTACTGCACACTTTTGATTAGCTGGAAAGTGACAGAGTCCTTTTCTATTTTTTAACTCACTTATCTGTCTTCTGTACCACTATTGAAAATGTGTCAAGAAAAAGTAAGTCTGCAACAGAAAAGACCTCACCTGTTTCTCCCTCACATGAAGGTCAGACGCAGCTGCCAATGTCAGAAGGCAAGGCTGCAAGTCGCTCACAAACGCTCAGTGTTTGGTAAGCCAACATTTAATACTTACTCTCCTTTGATTTGAATTTGACTGAGCATAACTTTGTGACAAGGGAACATTCTTGATGTTCTCGCTTCCAGATCCGAGCCAAAGACTGCTGCTTTTTTACCCTCAAGTGCTTCGATGACAGCGTGCATCACTTCAAAGTTTCACCTAAAAACGACCCAGAGGCAACGAGAAAAGTACGTTTAATTTCTCCTCTGGCTCTTATTAACATTTAGTCTATGTCTAGTTTTTTATGCATTAATAGAAAAGGCTCCAAAGTCGTTCTCTAACTTGCAGAAGGGTCCACCTGTGAAGCACCAATCAGTGTTTGGAATGATTTATACATACATATTTTACTAATAATTTTGGGATATTTTTCAGTCATTTTTCACTAATGTTTTCCACTAATATTTTTGGGATATTTTTCACAGATTTTACTAATGATTTTCAGATATTTATCTAATATTTTTTGGATGTTTTCTATATATTTTTTTCAGATGTTTTTCATATATTTTTTGAACATTTTTTGGATATTTTTCGGATATTTTTCACATATTTTTAACTAATTATTCAAATATTTTATAAATCATTTTAGGATATTTTTTGGACAATTTCACTTATATTTTCACATATTTTTTGGGATATTTTTCACATATTTTTTCCACATATTTGACTTATAGTTTTTCCATATTTGTATTAATATATATTTTGTATGTTTTTCATATTTTTGGGGGATATTCACATATTTTTTGTACATTTTTAGAATATTTTTGGACATTTTTCCACATACTTCACTAATTTTTAATGCACCTTTTTTTTTTTTTTTTCTCATTGCACTATTTGACACATATACAGTTGACGCTTTGATTCATTACTTGCAGCTGGATGTTAAATGACCTGTTTCCATTAAAAAACTTTTTTACTTACTAGTCACATCTCAAAGACTTGAGGTGTGACTTGGACTTTGTTCAAAAGATTTAAAAACAGCTCTGCCTGCCTGTTATGTATAGGCAGATAGAGCCTTATGATTCCAAACAGAAGATGAGTTCTCAATATATGAAGGTTTTAGTTGCAATCCCATTTAATAATGTAATAGGAGTTTTGATATGAAATATTTAAAATACCTTCAGGGTGTTTTATTTTGACCAATAAAAGAGAACTTTTGTAAGTTTTGCTACCTAGGATGTCAATATCTAAAACCCACTCGAATTACAAATAGAAATTTATATTTCCAAGATGATGCTTTTTAAATAAATCATTTTCGTGTTCGATTTTCATGACAAACCAAAGATAAATCTGTTATTGTCTTCCAGGCGTGGCTGGACGCTCTGGATGAGCACTCAGCTTACAGCACACACTACTGCTCCCAAGAGCAGGGCAGCGAGGAAGAGGAGGAGGAGGAGGAAGGCATATCACTCGGGGAGCTAGCAGACTCACTACAGGTGGCTGTAAACAAAAGAAAATCCATAATAAGCATGTCAGAATAATGATCCGTAGTGTACAGCCCCCCCCCGGTCCTCCCACCCTGCGCTGCTTTTGTTCATCTGCTCTCGTCTCTCTGAAACCAGGCGGCTGAGACCAGCCAGAAGAAACTGGAGAAGGAGGTGGAAGCTTTCCTGTCCATGCTGAAAAGTGACGGACTGGCAGAAAGTAAAACCTGTTATTTAATTTATAGCACAATAAATGTTTTCTATATATTGTAATAGACGTAAAAAAGAGGAGAAACCTGACAGATGAGAATGATTCAAGAGTTATGATTAAAATGCCGAGCATCATCGAGCAGATTTAAATGCACAGTATTCGATGGATTAACATCTGAAATCCTCATAATTAAGAGTCTGTTTCTGTCATTAGAGACTCACTCTGCTTTGATGCTTTTCAGAGCGCCTTGAGAGCAGCTTGTCTGAATTTTTAATTTAACTCATTACTTTGTGCCAGTGATCCCTCATCATTGTGTGTGTTTGTCCCCTCAGGGTTTCCATCCGCCATACCGCAGAAAATGCAAGAAATCTGTGAGTTGTCCAGCGAGACCAGCTCCAGTCTCAGCATCTGTCTCAGCCTCCTCTCCAGACAGGAAGGGGTAAGTGTCTTCTTCCCCCGGGACACATTTGTGTATTTGTTTGGATGCCTGTCAGCAGAGCTGGGCAATATGGCCAAAATCTTCCATCACGATAAAGGTCATTTCATATCTCGATAACGATATACACCGATCAGCCATAACATTATGACCACCTGCCTAATATTGAGTAAGTCCCCCTTTTGCCGCCAAAACAGCCCTGACCCTTCGAGGCATGGACTCCACTAGACCTCTGAAGGTCTGCTGTGGTATCTGGCACCAAGCCGTCAGTAGCAGATCCTTTAAGTCCTGTAAGTTGCGAGGTAGGGCCTCCGTGGATCGGACTTGTTTATCCAGCACATCCCACAGATGTTCGATTGGATTGAGATCTGGAGAATTTGGAGGCCGAGTCATCACCTCGAACTCGTTGCCATCCACATGATGTAAAAGAAAACGTGATTCATCAGACCGGGCCACCTTCTCCCATTGCGCTGTGGTGCAGTTCTGATGCTCACGTGCCCATTGTAGGCGCTTTTGGCTGGTGGACACGGGTCAGCACGGGCACCCTGACCGGTCTGCGGCTAGGCAGCCCCGTACGCAACAAACTGCTCCTCACTGTGGGTTCTGACACCTTTCTATCAGAACCAGCATTAACTTTTTCAGCAGTTTGAGCTCCAATAGCTCTTCTATTGGATCGGACAACACGGGCCAGCCTTCGCTCTCCACGTGCATCACTGAGCCTCGGGTCTGACCCTGTCGTCGGTTCACCGGTTTTCCTTCCATGGACCACTTTTGGTAGGTCCTGACCACTGCAGACCAGGAACATCCCACAAGAGCTGCAGTTCTGGAGATGCTCTGACTCAGTCCTCTAGCCAGCACTATTTGGCCCTCATCAAAGTCGCTCACATCCTCACGCAGGCCCATTCTTTCTGCTTCCAACATAAAGTTCAAAGTTCAAAATGTTCACTAGCTGTCTAATATATCCCCCCCACTGCCAGGTGCCATGGTAACGAGATAATCAATGTTATTCACTTCACTTGTCAGTGGTCTGATCAATCTATATCATGATATAGCAGCGTTTTCTGGTAGTTCAATAAATACATTTAAATAAAATGAATTAAATACTTGACAAATGAAAAATACTGAGTATTTTCTCATTTAATTCAGAACTTAAGTGCAAAATGAACAGTTTAAAATGACATTATAGAGAACTACATACTTCCATATACTCATTTGTTTATCACAGTGAACTGAGTGGTGATGTAAAGTGTGATGTAAAAACAAAATCGTCAATGATATTCCCTCAAAATATTTCACATCAGATTTTCTGAGAAATTTAAGTTAGTACCTGACTAATAACACCCAAAATATGTATTGTATTGTAGGTGCTTGTTATTATCAATTTAGATGCCATAATTGTGTACCACGATATCTCAATATATGATTTCATCACAATATGATTCCATTGAAAGATGATAATCATATTGAATTATCGCTCAGCCCTACCTGTTAGCAGATATTAGTCAGGTTTTTCTCTACTGTAATGTCGATTATCAGCATTTTACTCTCCACAACCCAGAGCAGAACACCGCTTATTATAGAAGTTCACTCAAATTATAAAAAATAATATTTTTATTTTGGGTGTTATGAGCTGATATTTTTGGAGACATTCAGCTCTGAAAGTTTTGCTGCCAACTCATTGAAACAGAGATTAATGAGATTTGAATGACATTTTTAAACAAAACTACTAATTATGTTTCTTTAAAGACACATAAATGTGGAGTTTTTCCAATTGTAAGTGAAGGCTCAAGAAGAAAATATATTATATATTATCTATTCTTTGTGATTTGAGTGACCTGACCCTTCAAGAAAATGCGGACTGTAAATACTGTAATCAAGAGGCTCCTTACTGTCCGTGACCTTCGGCTCTATAGAGACGGAATAAGATGTAGAAACAGGACACAGTTTCATAAGAAAGCGACGTCACTATTCTCACCTCCTTATGAAAGCAGTTCAGTGATTATAAGCTGTCAGGTTTTTCTTTGTGTGAGATTCAATGGATTTGATTATAATGGAAGGATTCAGTGAATAGATTACATCCCTGCAGGAAGGAAAATAAGATGGCGCCGCATATAGATCCCAACAAGTGACAACCCTGTGCATCAATTCTGTAATAAAGTAAAAACTTATTATTTATAAAGCACTTAACTAAACATCAGCGTTTACATAATGAGATCCATTTCTGGAGGGTTCTCTGAGTGTAAACTTAAAGCTCGTAGTAATTCAGTTGGATGCTGAACTTGAAATATTTTCAGGCATTATGTGGTGAAATAGCATCAAATAATACACTGAGTATGTAAACAGCGATGAGCCAGCAGGATTTTACAATTCTGGCCTGGAGCCCAGCAGCTCTTTGGCTCAGCTGCTATCAGACAGCAGCAGAAAACAATGCTCAATACGGGAAGACAATATGCATAAAATCCTCTATTGTGGTATATGACATTTTCCATTATGATATTTTTGTGACATTTTCTGGAAAATCAATTGAGAAAATGTTTATAGATGAAACAACTGGACAAGAATGTTTCTGACTAATCCAGCAAATGAAGATATTTCATCACAAGTCTGATGCTGTGTCTCAATTTGGATACTTCCGTTAGTACACTTCCATGTGGTACAACGAGCACGCTATGTACTTACTTGCGTAGTGTGTGAATTTTGACAGGGTAGTGTTGTCTCAAATCGAACACGGCCGTTGTTCACTCACCTGAAATGACGATCGCAATATTTGACCACTTCTTGTACTAATCAATTCATTAATTAATTAAATTCAACCTGACGGCCAACATTTGATCACGACAACTGCATTAAAACTAAGGCTGTCAATCGATTCAAATATGTAATCGCATGATTGTCCATAGTTAACCGCCATTAATCGCACATTTTTATCTGTTCAAAATGTACCTTAAAGGGAGATATGTCTCTTATCAACATGGGAGTGGGAAAATATGCTGCTTTATGCAAATGCATGTATATATTTAACACAAAACAATGACAGATATTGTCCAGAAGCCCTCACAGGTTCCCATACAACTAATTTATTTTCTCCCAGGTTACAGTCGCCGTTTTAAACATGTGGTTAGCGTTGTAAATTGAAACAAAACAAAGAAAAGACACAACAAAACGACTTGTTTAGGTACATGGTTTGGCTTAAAATAAGTACATTTGTTACGTTAAGTTAAAGACGTAAATTTTAAATAAGTCAGTGTTGACTTTTTGTTTCACAAACGCAAACAGCGGTCTCGATATCCTCCCTAGGCGGACTTCCACAGACTTTGATTAGAAAACGTATTATATTTGTGATACGTCAAAAACAAACGTGAGTCTTTGCCCCAAGCAAAGGAGTTCAAGTATCTCAGGGTCTTGTTCACGAGAGAGGGTAAAATGGAACGGGAGATGGACAGACGGTTCGGTGCGGTGTCAGCAGTTATTGCGGGCGTTGTACTGGACCGTTGTGGTGGAGAGGGAGCTGAGCCTGAAGGCAAAGCTCTCGATTTACCGGTCCATCTACGTTCCAACCCTCACCTATGGTCATGAGCTTTGGGTAGTGACCGAAAGAATGAGATCCCTGATACAAGCGACCGAAATGAGCTTCCTTCGTAGGGTGGCTGGGCTCAGCCTTAGAGATAGGGCTAGGAGCTCAGACATCCGGAGGGAGCTCGGAGTAGAGACACTGCTCCTTCGCGTCGAAAAGGGCCAGCTGAGATGTGGTTCGGGCATCTGATCAGGATGCCTCCTGGACGCCTTCCTTTGGAGGTTTTCTGGGCAACTGGTAAGAGGCCCCGAGGTAGACCCAGAACACGCTGGAGAGATTATATATCTGGTCTGGTCTGGGAACGCCTCGGGGTCCCCCAGGAAGAGCTGGAAGATGTTGCTGAGGAGAGGGACGTCTGGAAAACCCCGATAAGCCCCGGATAAGCGGAAGAAAGAAGAAAGTGGATGGATGGAAAACAATCAGTTTCGTTGTATGGGAATGTAATTTTTAGGAGATCAGGCTCGACAGACCAACATTGCTATGCTTACAGCCAAACTGCTAGAACGGGTAAAAACTTATGCCCAACTACTGGCAGAAATCAGTCCTGCTCATTTATTTTCAATATTGCATAGAATGGCCTAATACACCCAATGTTAGTGGGTTATTACCACAATATGAACATAGTGACAAAATCTCAAAATCTTCCTATTGTCCACCCCTAATGCCCAGCGCTGCTTTAACAGTGGGACTGAATGCCGTGCATGTGTGCCTGCATAAGTTATTTTTTATGACTGGAAGGTTTGCATATATAGGAAAATATAAGATGTTAAAGATATGATGTGGAAATGAACAAGAAACAGTGTAGGGAGATAGTTTGTGTGATTCACTCTGAAGAAGTCTGAGTGCTGGAGCTGAATATTAAATAAATTTTTTGGGGGGGAATATCAAGTCAGAGTCTCTCTGATTTTCATCATAATCACATTCAACTATCTTAATTTCGCAGGCTGTAACACAAAACTTAATGGGCCAACACAAACAATCTAAGAGCTTTCATTTTTGCATAATTGGCCGATCACAGTTTTGGTTCATTTGCGGCATTATTTCTGAACCAGTTTTCTTTCTGAACGTCACATCAGAATGAGATTTAGTCTCCGTCTGCTCCCTGCTGATTGTTTAAACATGATATGTAGTGGTACTGCCGCTTTTGATGCACCGCAGTGTTTGAATGCACCCTTGAGTTGTTGAATATGTAAATCACGGGGTGTTCACCTTCACACGATAATGCACAGTTTCAGTCCTCTTATACACGCATTTTATACAACGAAGACATGGACGAAAGAGTTTAATACCTAAGCCTGAATTATTGAAATCTGTAGGTATTAGCAGAAGTCAGTCTCCGTTTCTTTTCCTCCTTTCTCCTTCATGCTCAGCTTCATCTCACAAAACCAGATATTTGAATATCTCGGAGGGTCTTTAAACGGGACGGCGCTGCTGGTGTTCTCAGAGGCTGCCAGAAAACCATTTGCATGTCCTCAGTTTAACAGCCAGTCCAGAGCTTTCAGGGTTTCACACCTGGACCGGGCCTGGAGGCGCTCAGCTGTGCAGCCTTTTGAACTGTGATCTGCGGAGGCAGAGCGCACGATAAAAGGCTCACAGGATCTCAGAGCTCTCACCATGAATAGGCTCCGGTCTCTATAGGAAGAACTCAAACACGTATACTGTGTATCTCACATGATGGTATATGCAGTATGAATGAAGCAGCGGGGTCTGCGAAGGGAAGATACTTAGTCACTTCCTGCTCCTGCAGCGCTGGTTTACACCACCTGTGTAGGTGTCTGGCAGCAGGAGTTTCCTCTTTAAAGTTCAGTATATTGCAGTGATGGCGAGTGATCTGTAGTCTGTCATTATACAGCGCATCTCTCCCCACTCAACGTGTCCTCATACAACAGTTCGTATGATATCTTATGAAAGGTTATTCCTCATTTTTCGTCCATTTTTCTCCGAATGTCCAGCAACACGTGATGCTCGTTACATGCATACACTCACTTTTCAAATAAACTTCCCTTTTCACAGGATACAACTTGGTTAGATTTAGGCCACAAAACAACTTAGTTAAGTTTAGGAGAAGATCGACTTGGTTAGGTTTAGGCAACAAAACTACTCAGTTAGGTTTAGGAAAAGATCAACTCAGTTAGGTTTAGGTAAGGATGGACTTCGTTAGGTTTAGGCAACAAAACTACTTAGTTAGGTTTAGGAAAAGATCAACTTGGTTAGGTTTAGGCAACAAAACTACTTAGGTTTAGGAAAAAATCAACTCAGTTAGGTTTAGGTAAGGATGGACTTCGTTAGGTTTAGGCAAAAAAAAACGACTTAGTTAGGTTTAGGAAAAGATCGACTTTGTAAGGTTTAGGAAAAGATCGACTTAGTTGGGTTTAGGCAACAAAACTACTTAGTTAGGTTTAGGAAAAGATCAACTCAGTTAGGTTTAGGTAAGGATGGACTTCGTTAGGTTTAGGCAACAAAACTACTTAGTTAGGTTTAGGAAAAGATCAACTTGGTTAGGTTTAGGCAACAAAACTACTTAGGTTTAGGAAAAAATCAACTCAGTTAGGTTTAGGTAAGGATGGACTTCGTTAGGTTTAGGCAACAAAACTACTTAGTTAGGTTTAGGAAAAGATCAACTCAGTTAGGTTTAGGTAAGGATGGACTTTGTTAGGTTTAGGCAACAAAACTACTTAGTTAGGTTTAGGAAAAGATCAACTTGGTTAGGTTTAGGCAACAAAACTACTTAGGTTTAGGAAAAAATCAACTCAGTTAGGTTTAGGAAAAGATGGACTTCGTTAGGTTTAGGCAAAAAAAAGACTTAGTTAGGTTTAGGAAAAGATCGACTTTGTTAGGTTTAGGAAAAGATCGACTTTGTAAGGTTTAGGAAAAGATCGACTTAGTTGGGTTTAGGCAACAAAACTACTTGGTTAAGTTAAGGAAATGATCGACTTGGTTAGGTTTAGGCAGCAAAATTACTCAGGTTTAGGAAAAGATCGTTGTTTGGGTTAAAATAACTCCGGAAGTGGTGAAACTTAAGTACCGAAGTTATGTGACAAATAAATCAACATTGATTTCTGGTTTCACACGGGATACGAACATCGGTCTCCTGGGTGAACGTTTTTTTGACCCACTCATCCGCCCGACCTCCTCCCTATGCAGCGTTTGTCGCTCTTTATACTTCCTGGTTCACGATATGTGGATTACATACAAATTGATTTTGTGGCATATATACGAATTACAGTGCATTAGTTTTTGTAGTTATAGCTATGAACGGTGTATGAGAACGGCCTGCCCCTCTTCACTTTGCCTGTTGTGGTCCTGGTTACCATCTTGTAGATGATCATAAACGATCAATTTTGTTTCTTTGACAGTCTCCAAGCTTACACATTTGTCAGACTATCAGTGGAAACAGAATTTCAAAAAGAAATATCTTCATATTATCAACACTAGTGTGTAAAAGGGAGGATTGCTTAATGGTTTATATCTGATTCCATTACCCCGTCATTTGAGCCCTTCTCCTCCACGGGAGTCATGTTCTCCGGCAGGCCATTTGAGACGCTTCGGCGTCGAGGCAGCTGTCCTCCATTACAGATAAACATGGCTCGTCCCTCTCAGCTCCATCTCTGTCTCTGTCTCTCTCTATCCGTGGGTCTGATAATGATAGGACGCTGCAGAGGGGAGGATCAGTCAGTCAACGGCCTGTTTATCTGCATCACAGCCGGTCTGATAGTCACACACATTCTGTCTTCTCTCTGTAACGAGAGTCAGAATAAAATGTTGGAAGCCATGAAAACACTTCTTCACTTATCAAATGTTTCTATGAGTGATTAGTCTACTGTCTCTGTGTGTGTGTTTGTGTGTTTGTGTGTGGCGAGCTCAGGTGCGCAGTCTGAAATTGGAGCAGGAGGTAGAGAAGAACAAGATCCTCTCTGAAGCGCTGCAGACTCTCGCCACCGAGCACCACGAACTTGAGCAATCCGTCGTCAAGGGATCTTCGCCGCGGAGTGCCCTCAGTGAGGATGAGTTCCACGACGCCGTGTCTGGTGAGTTGACAAGTTCTCAAACACGCTCGGGTCAGGAGATGCAAGAGATTCTGTTCTCACACTCACTGCTCTGTCATTCACCTTTAGGACACTGGAATACCTTTTTTTTTTTTTCTCCCGCCGGTGAATGTCTTTGGTATTCGGTTTGCCGCTCCTCAAGCGTGACGTAAGCAAAGGTGTTGCCTGATTGTGTTGAAATAACTTGAAGCCTTTTTTCACATGAATGAGTGTGTTTGGTGTGAGAAACCTGCATGGTTTTAGTAACATTTAAAACTGAACAAAACGGCTACAAAACAGAATATTTTACAGGAGTTTGTATTTGTTTTTATTTATTCTATATTTTTAAGCTTCATCTGTAACAAGGAAACCTTTTATCTAATGTGATGCTATTGTTTTGGCACCTTGTGTAACCAGATCTATACATGACAGGAAGTTAACACGGAGGTGTCGAGGCTGATCTGCATTCATTGTTCCAGAGTGTGAATAATTATTTTGTGAATAATATTTTATAGATTTGTTTGCTTATTTGTATAGCAGTCCACAGTGAATTAAATTATAATCATGAAATGACTAAAAAAGAAAAACAAATACTTAATTAGATAAATAAAACTAATCGTATTAAAGTAGACGTGAGAAAAATTCCACTTTTTATATTTTATTTTTCTCACTTTTCTCATTTAAAGTGGTGCTTTTGTGTGATTCTTTGTCTTTAAATCAAGAGTGTTATTCGACTAACAATACTTTGCCCAATGATGCCAAAAGTATTCTGCCTACTGCTACTTTAAGTGTTTGTATTTCTCATAGTTTGCTTCTTCAAAAGTCCCCTCTAAATTTATTTTATTACAATTTTTTTTATTATATAGTTTACTTACTGTTACATTTCTTTATTAGATATGTTACATACAGCAATTACATTTTCAGAATTTATGTTATTGTCCCATTCTTCATTTGTAATGTTAATGTTATTGATTTAAAATTGAATTTAAAAAAATTTATTAATTAATTAATACACCGACACCGAAATATGTGAGTTAAGCTAATATCGGCATATCGGCATATTAGCATATCAACATATCAGGCTGATCATTTAATTGCTATCATGCATGTGTAGACACTAGCTTTATTATCAGACTATAAGAGATATCCACAAGTACTGGATGAAGTTAATTTTATTGTATGTCCTTCAAAAGTCCAGTGTGTAGGATTTAGGGGGATTTATGTGTTTTCATTAGCTGAGGCGAAGTGTGGCTCGCACAGTTAACTGATTAGCTGCGGGTTCTCTGTGGCAGCACTTCGCCACAGAAATTAAAAAGGCCACAGCTTTGAGACATTACATGGCAGCTCGCTGCAGGCCACTCTTCGCCACTGTTCCGGTGTGTTTTCGGCATTAAACCTCTTCCTAACTGGAGACGATGCGAACGAGCGAATGAAGATGTCCCAACCTGCTCCGTGCATCAGTGAACAAGCAAAGCGACGTGTCGATTGTTTGAAAAAACGCTCGCCCTGCTCTATTTATGCAAACTTTTGCTTACCTCCAACCTATTTTCATTGGTAAAAAATCGACGTTGACAGTAACGGACAGTTAGTTGATATCACTCACTCTATGTAATAGAGCTCATAGTATATCTGGACAATTTTTCGTGCTCTATTCACCAGAGTTTGCTCGGTCGCTGTATGAAGGAAGATGTGGGAGAATGAGCCCTTCATATCTACATAGGGAGCGTGTCCAATCCGCGGAGTCCGCCATGTTGCTCCACCATGTGGCACCGCCATGTTGCTACAGTAGCTCAGAACAGATCAACCAAACACTGGCTCTAGAGAGAGACATTCACGTTACACCGTAGTTGCACCGTAGTTGCACCGTAGTTCTCTGACACACTTGGAAAGGGAGGAGTGAGTGGACGGGAACTCAGTTGGTTGCGGTCCACAACCTCACCACTAGAAGCCACTAAATCCTACGCACCGCTCTTTTAACATTTTCTTCTTCTTCTACCAGTTTGAACAGCGAGTTTGAATTGTCTCTGTGTGTCCACCTCAGAATCGGGCTCGGAGATCTCCCTGAGCGGCTTTGAGACGGTGGCCAGCCATTCCTTTGACGAGGACGAGGAGGAGGACGAAGGCTCTGTCATGTTATTAAGCAGCCCTTGCGGCAGCCCCGCCGGCATGTTGCAGGAGGATCACCATGGTGACAAGGATGAGGCTCAACCCAACGGGATCGCAAAGCATAGGTCAGCGGTGCTGTATGCCCCCACGGTTTCCTAAATGGACCGCCGACCCCCCTGAGCTTTAATCCACCTCTCATCAAAAGGAACAAACTCAACAAAGGGCCCGTCTCCTCACAGCCGACTATTACTGATGCAGTTTATTTCTCGCTGTAAATATCTCATTGATAAACAGTATCAGGATGTTTTATTTCCCCAAACCTGCTGTGAGAGTGTTCCCCAACAGTCTTTGTTTTTTTCATTTTTATGTCCTCCCTCGGGTCTTTCCACGTCGTAGTGTGAATAATTTAGAGTCAGCCCGGTGAAGGAAAAAGAAAGAGTTGTATTGAAAGAACTGAGCTCTGTTAAATATTGATAAGGTCACAGTGTAATGCAATAATCAGTCTATCCGGCTGCAGTATGATCCCATGTTGGTTAATCCCTCCAGGCAGCTTTGGAGTGCAGGATTTAAATTTCATTATTATGTTATTTTTCACACGGCTTAAATGCTTTATTATTGTAATTTTGACCCTTCTGCCTCACTTTAAAAAAGTTGCTCTTATGTCCTCAGAGGACAAAAATGTCTGCATCAAAAACTGAATGAAACTTAAATTGATATATTGATATTATTTTCCACTTTCACTGAGTTAAATAATTTAATAACTACATCATTTTCAGAATTTAAAGCCTTTAAATGCCAGTTTGTTTAAATAATGACACTGTTGTTATAAAAAAGAAAACACTAAATAATTTGATTTTCTGTATACTAAATGCTAGCAGTATGATGCATTTTTGTGCAGTGTCAAATTTACTGTAGGGGACAAAAATGTCCCCTTCCTAAAAGTGCTAGAAAAATACAATTTATTATTATTATTTTCCACTTTCACTTAAGTTAAAACTTGTATAAATTAATTATTTTTATTTTCTTTAAATTATTTTCTGTATACTAAATGCTTGGGGTAATTTTTATTTTACTTTGTCACAGTCTGGGATATGTCATTTTTAATTTATTTTTTTTGTGCGGTGTCAGATTTAGAAAAAAAAATCCCACTTGTTCCTAAGAGCACAAAAATGTAAAAAACACTATATATTAATATTATTTTCCACTTTCACTGAGTTAAATATTTTACCCAACATCAGTCCTGATCATAACTACCAAATAATAATTCATTTTCAGAATTGTAACCCTTTAAATGTGAGTTTGTTTACATAATGCAACTGTTATGTTAGATGTGTTAACCGGCATCAGTTCTGATGGTAACTTCAAAATATTCATTAATTTTGAGAATTTTAACCATTTAAATGTGAATTTGTTTGCCACTGTTGTTTTTTATGAAAAGAAAGAAAAGAAACACAAACATTAATTATTTTCTGTATACTAAATGCTAAGGGGAATCTTTATTTTTCCCTTTTCACAGTCTGGGATGTCAATGCTTAGCAACAACATTGATTGTGATGCATTTAAAAAAAGGAACTGAACTAAAAACTGCTATAAAACACTATATATTAATATTATTTTCCACTTTCACTGAGTTAAATATTTTAACCAACATCAGTCCGGATCGTAACTACAGAATATTCATTAATTTTGAGAATTTGACCTCATTTAAATGTGAATTTGTTTACATGATGCCACTGTTGTTGTTTTTATGAAAAGAAAGAAAAGACACTTTAATTATTTTCTGTATATTAAATACTAGAGGGAATTTTAATTTTTATTTATTCACATTCTGGGATATGTCAATGATTAGCGTTAACAATGATTTTGATTTCTGGTCAAATAAAGGTAAAATAAAAATAATTTTAAAAAGAATTGTTGGATTGCTTCAAACACTGAAAATAGCATGTATTAGCCCCGAAGGGCAAACATGAGAACAATATCACAATGTGGTGGAAAATAGTAAAAACTAGTTTTCAGGGCTCTAGATTGAAAGCCTGATATAACAGAATGCATTATTTTATGCTGTAATGGCCTTCGGATCAGACATTGTGGTTTCAATGAGGACAGTTTTGTGATTTTTCCCCAGACACCCAGTTCGTAATACTTTTATCAGCGGGCTCTAGGCTCAATAATCAACGTGCTACCTCATTCGGCGATAGAAAGTGACTTAACAGACATTTATTCAAATGAAAATCTTTGAGATTATTACTTCAATGGTCTGAGTGTATTTTGGCTGCACAGTTTATTACAGACTTATTGTACGAGCCGAGGTTGAACTTCCAAAAGAAGAAAAAAAAAACTCATCCTTGTTTAAATGTAATTCATATGTATTAACATAAACAAAATTATAGAGAAAATAAAAAGCCAAAAATGTCCCTAGTGATGCATAAGGGTTAAGTATATTGTCCAAACTCCAATTTGATGTATGTCCAGTTTAACCAGTTTAACCTGGTTGGTCCATTGTATCTGTTGGACTAACAACATATAAGTGCTGCTGATGGATGATTCCAGGCCTGTTTTACCATCACTGACACCCGCCGGTCTCTCTGGGCTTTGTTCCAGTATGTCATACAATACATTACATGGCTTTTGTTGACTATATTCACTTGAATAAGATATGATGCCTGCAGCTATTATATGTCTGGTTGGTACATTTACTCTGATGAAAAGTGTCTATTTTTAGAGCACTATAGCACAAAGTCAATGCATCTTACAAACCTTGAAGAAGTAATTACTTCTTCAAGGTTTGTATTAATACAACTGTGAGTTAATGTGTGTGTGTTTTATTCTAGGGCCAGCTTACCTGCACCAATGTTTTCAAGAAATGACTTCAGTATTTGGAGTATCCTGAGGAACTGCATTGGGATGGTGAGAATATGTAGTTGTTTTGTATCTCTTTGTAGTACTTTTGCGTGTCTTTGTAGTCATTTTGCATCTCTTTTTGGCTGTTTTGCATCTCTTTGTCGTCATTTTGCATCTCTTTTTGGCTGTTTTGCATCTCTTTTTGGCTGTTTTGCGTGTCTTTGTAGACATTTTGCATCTCTTTTTGGCTGTTTTGCATCTCTTTGTCGTCGTTTTGCATCTCTTTTTGGCTGTTTTGCATCTCTTTGTAGTCATTTTGCATCTCTTTTTGGCTGTTTTGCATCTCTTTGTCGTCGTTTTGCATCTCTTTTTGGCTGTTTTGCATCTCTTTGTAGTCATTTTGTATCTCTTTTTGGCTGTTTTGCATCTCTTTGTCGTCGTTTTACATCTCTTTTTGGTTGCTCTGCATCTCTTCGTAGCCGCTTGGTATCTCTTTTTAGTTGTTGTTTTGCATCTCTTTTTTGTTGTTCTGCATCTCTGTAGTTTTGTATCTCTTTTTTTGTTTTGTATCTCTTTTTGGTTGTTTTGCATTTCTTTGTAGTTGTTGTTTTGCATCTCTTTGTAATCATTTTGTATCTATTTGCTGTCATTTTGCATCTCTTTGTAGTTATTTTGCATCTCTTTTTGACTGTTTTGCATCTCTTTTTGGTTGTTTTATATCTCTTTGTAGTCATTTGACGTCTCTTTTTAGTGGTTTTGTGTCTCTTTGTGACTTCCCAACAAGAAATGTTAGTGAATGCAGTAACTAGGCAGTAAACCGAGGCTCTGGCCCAGGGGCTCCCTGACCTGTTGGGCCTCTGGGCCTGTGCCCGGTGTTCGGTAATCCGTCCATGTGTTCATTCTCATGTCCATTTTCATGTGAAGCACTCGGCGCATTATTATAATTCTTCTTCCTGTCTATTTTAGGAACTCTCCAAGATTACAATGCCAGTGATTTTCAACGAGCCGCTCAGCTTCCTGCAGCGTCTGACGGAGTACATGGAGCACACGTACCTCATCCACCAGGCCAACGCCTGCTCAGACTCTATTGAGAGGATGAAGGTAGTACGCTCTGGAACATCCTGGACTGATCATGTGCACATTACTGAAATAGTCTCAATTATGGACATATTTTAACAGGATTATACCTTACCGAGGTTAGTGTGGATGATTTGGGGTTTGTGCTTTTCTGCTGTTGGCAGAGTGTGGCTGCGTTTGCGGTGTCCGCTGTGGCGTCGCAGTGGGAGCGGACAGGTAAACCGTTCAACCCTCTGCTGGGAGAAACCTATGAACTGATCAGGTAAATGGGATTATTATACAGCACAATTTCAACACTGATTATACACTAAGTACTTGTCCGTCCTCTAACGTTCCCAACTGTTTCCCCCTGCGGTCCCAGAGATGATCTAGGCTTTAGGCTGATATCGGAGCAGGTGAGCCACCACCCTCCAGTCAGCGCCTTCCACGCTGAGGGCCTGAAGCAAGACTTTGTGTTTCATGGATCCATCTACCCCAAACTCAAGTTCTGGGGCAAGAGTGTGGAAGCGGAGCCGAAAGGCATCATCACGCTGGAGCTGCCCACGTAAGAACTTCTAGTTGATTGAAAAAAGATGGCATGCTTCTTTTCTTAAAAAACTACGGTAGAGTAGGCAGGTACTTTATTAATTCCTGAGGGGACATTTCTATAATATCAATCAACTCTTCCTCTTCTTAAAAAAGACAAATAGACCTGATTGACTAGAGCTCTGACACGGTTTACACAAAATGTTTTCTAACTCTTTTAATGTTCCTCAGTATGAGTGGCCTCTAGACTTTTGTCACACATGCACATTTAAAAAAAAGAAAAGATATTTTCTTTTTCATTCCACACCGTACTTGCACAATGGTGGACGTTGTGTTTGTGTGACGTGTTTTTTTTTTCCGCACTCGATGCTGTACCATTCTCTTGATGACGGATGTTATTGACGGCCGACTGGGCACACCGCTTTTTTTTTTTTTTCTTTCCTAAAGGATGGTCCAGTGTATCCTGAAGGAGATAAGAAAGGAAGCACTAAAGCACCTTTCCGTAGTATTTAGAGAATTCAACCAGCTCTTATCATGGCTGCCACTTACTGTACATACTTCCGGGTCATTTCACCCGGTTAGGAACCTTCCTAAGAAAAAAGACTATTGAACCTCAGCCCTGGTCTCCCTAACGTTGTCTCTGCAGAATGACACACATTGTTTAAGTGGTGGTGGCCCAAGACCATGAATTAATTTAAACATCACGCACATATCTGCCATCGGTCAATAAATTATACTTTTGAATGATGGTACAATGATGATAGATCCTTGTTTTTTTTATCAAGAATTTCCACAAATTGTTTGTAAAGAGTGTATAATTATTTTGAGTGTAGTCACACCTGCCTGGGACCAGCACAGTAAGATAAGTAGAGGAAAATCGCTGAGTGCTTTAAGAGTAGCAGCAGTTAGAGGCTTCTAAAATATCTAAAATCCATTAGACAAGCTCTTGACATTTCCGGAGACCTTTTTTAATGTTAAAGTTTTAAAGTTAGAATCGACGATTACTCCCAGATACTTGAAGTTCTCAACAATATTTATTACCTCTCCTTTAACTAGGATGTCAGGTTTATGTGTGTCATTTCTCTTGATAGAAAAATACATGCCCACAGTTTTGCTCACCTTAAGAGTAAGACAAGAGTGAGTTAACCAGACTGATACTTGTTTTATCTCCAGGTACAATGAAGCCTACACATGGACTAATCCTACATGTTGTGTTCACAACATCATCGTGGGTCAGCTGTGGATCGAGCAGTACGGAAATGTGGAGGTGATCAACCACAGGTAAGAGGACCAAAATATTCAGTAAGTAAAATGTTTGTATTAGACACTATTTATTAAAAGATGATAGATAAATGTTTTGCATATTTATCAAGTAGAAGAAAGTTCTGATACAGTTGACTTTTTGAGGAAGTTTGACCAACATGGAGGAAAACAGACAAAGCAGAAGAGGAAGTTTTGTATGACTCAGCCCGCAGAGAGTGAGAGGATTATATGTTGTTTATTCTCCTTTTTTTCACCCAGAACTGGTGAAAGATGCTGCCTGAATTTCAAACCGTGTGGCCTTTTCGGCAAAGAGCTACACAAGGTTGAAGGGTATATTCTGGATAAAAGGTAAGCTGACACATGATGCTCAGAAAAGTCATTTAAATAATGAGCAGTCTTTGGTACAAATACTTAATATTCTTGTCTTGAATGCTGATGGAAAATAGTGGACACGATGAATTATTTATCTCTGTGAATACTGCATGCATATTGCAACATACACTATGAGTATACAGCTTATCTGGCCGATGCCTTCCTAAACATCTTCATTCATGCTCCCGTATTGTAAAACAAATATCACTCAGCAATCTGTTTATACAGTATAAGCTTCAGGTAAGTAGGTTAGCTGGGGTCAATGCCCTGAGCACAGTTCCAACTTTAAAGGTATAATATGTAACTTTTCCGCATTAAAATGTCTAAAAATGATTAGACCCATCTGTTATATATTTTTTTGAGTTGTTTTCTTTCATTATCCTTAAATTTCAAACCTCGAGAAATCTGTAATTTTAATCAAGGTAACGGTGCGTTTCATTCGGTCACCTGTTAATGGCGTCATCTCCCGACTTTATATCCAGTTTTATGCCACATTTTTAGGGTACACTTTTTATTATTACACTTTTTTTTAATTTTATTAACTCTATATTTTAATCGGGTGAAGGATGTTAGTCATCGGACGTTTGGATCTTAAGTTATCAGAGAAACAAGCTGAGCAAACGTTAGTGGCAGCTCGGCCAGCAGCCCCTCCGGGACCTCCTGTGTTGCCAAACAGCATCAGAGAAACACTGATGTTTAACGTGAGACTGCTTTGTTCAGTGTATTTACCGGTTTTAATCACCGGGTCCATTTGTTTTGGAGAGGAGGAGACCTCTGCGGATAATTTGGCTCCTGGATAAACATTAACCGCTGCTCAGCTCCCAGCCCTTCCGACGTGATCTCATCCCAGCTCGTCATATACTCCTGCTTGGGCAGAAGCCCCCCCAGGGGGCAGCCCATTGCATTGTATCTTGACACAGAAGGTTTGCACGTTGATAACATAGTGAAACGGTGGCGGTTAGGTCTAGGCAACAAAACCACCAGAGCAGCGGCGAGCAGCCATGCAATGTCTATGAATACCTGCGTTTGATTCTGCGGCTAAGTGCGGCCAAACTAAAAGTTGGGATAAGTCTAACTCTTAGTAGCGAAGTGCGGCACAGATCCTGTGACATGTTGACCTATGTTACAAAGAATTTCTTTGTCATTTAGCATCTCTTTGTTGTAATTTTGAATCTCTTTTTGGCTGTTTTGCATCTCTATGTAGTTGCTTTGTGTCTCGTTTTGGTTTAAATGAGCCCATTACAAAATCAAATAATCATGCTAATTATCAATAAACAGTTGATAATTTAGTTAATAATTCATTGGCATCAAATCCAGCTTTTGAGGAATTTAAAAGAATGAAGGAAATTTGAGCTAACATGATGAGATGGTTCAATCAGACAGACCCAATGACTCAGTGTGAATGTCTGGACACGATTACATGTGCATGACCACGAGAACAAGACCAAACATGCAACCATGAGATATTCAGACACACCACGCAGTCTGACTGAAATCTAGTGTGCCTGAGGATATTTATATATGTATGTTTGTTTGTTTTCCACAGTAAAAAGAAGCTGTGTGCTCTCTATGGGAAGTGGACCGAGTGCCTGTATGTTGTTGACCCCGCCGCCTTCGAAGCGCATAAGAAAAACGACAAGAAAGGGGCGGCGGAGAAAAAAAGCAGCAAAGCGGTATGAGCTGCCTCCTACCGAACAGCAGGGAATCACATCGGCTTATTATTGTGATTCATCGTGTGAATAATGCAGTTTGATGACAGAGTTGATGGAAAATATCAGTGATTTTCAAGTCAGATAAAAATGATAATATCATGAGATCTCTGCTAACATCCATAATTAACGTTATTCTATCAATAAACACTGTAATAATAATGCATCTCACAGAGAGCGTGATTAATATGCAGCATTGTGTCTCTGGTGTTCAGGGTGGCAGTGAGGATCAGGAGGAGGTTCCCTCTCCAGCTGCAGACACCGTGGAGATGATTCCTGGCAGCCAGCTGCTGTGGAGGATCGCACCCAGACCGGCCAACTCCACCGAGGTCTGTCTGATTAACTGACACGATAAGCTTTCATTAGAGAGTATTAGACTGCACTAACCACCCCCTCCACTTTGAGTTAGAAACTCAAGTAGCCCGGTTCAAGAGCAATAGGAGTATAAACTCCTTCGCTGCACCCGATGAGACTGTTATCAGGCCATTAAATGGGCGTTGTCGTCAGTATAAGCACCATAGATGTAGGTCAAAAGGGGCCTACTCAACACATTCTCATCCCAACTCGTCACATACTGTCGCACCCCTTGGTGTCACTTTATTTTCGGCATCAAAATCACTCTAGTTACCCTTGGTGTCACTTTAGGATTAGACAACAAAACCACTATAGTATAGGTTTAGGAAAGAACTACATGGCTTAAAACTACTACGTTTGTACAGAGAAAATGAAGCCGAATATTGGGAACACGGAACACGAACGAAAAGCTGATTGTAACGTGATGCGCAGGACACGACCAGCAGTCTCCTGAGTGAAAGCGTTGTGTTTGTTGAACACGTTCGTCGTCATTTGAACACACCGCAAAGACTACAGCCGACGGCCAGATAGCATGTACGTTCTGCGCCTGCGTGAGAGGAAATAACGCTCCGCACCAGCAGGTGGCGGTAGTCTGTATTAGTCATTCAAAAAGGGAAACAGAAAGACCGAATAACTTAATTTGCACATGTAATTTAGAATTGATTTATTGTTGTGTTGTGTATTATGGTGTTCTGTATTTTGCTTTTCATCTTGTGTGCCTGACTGCAAATTAAGTTTCCCATCTGGGATAATAAAGTGATTGAGCTGAACTGGAGCGCAGTTTCAAAATCAGCATGCATTTTGTGTTTGTAATGTTCTAATTGGTCTTTAACTGCAGATGTACAGCTTCACATCGTTTGCAATGCAACTAAACGAGCTGCGTAAA
This sequence comes from Sebastes umbrosus, assembly GCF_015220745.1. NCBI lineage: Eukaryota > Metazoa > Chordata > Actinopteri > Perciformes > Sebastidae > Sebastes > Sebastes umbrosus. The sequence continues at coordinate 24,516,420 of NC_051273.1, read as the reverse complement.
GAGATGGAGGGCGCCATCCCTCCGACCGACTGCAGGCTGAGGCCAGACGTACGAGCCATGGAGAACGGTGACATCGGTAATAATTGATGGCAACATACCGGAACTGAAAATCTTTAAAAAAGCATACTCTCGCTACAATCTGAAAATGTTATTGTTCCAACAGACCTCGCCAGTGAGGAGAAGAAAAGGCTCGAGGAGAAACAGAGAGCTGCTCGCAAGAACCGCTCCAAGTCTGATGAAGAATGGAAGACGAGGTGAGTTTGGTGATGATGAAAATGGACAACTCAAAGTGGGTCATGTCTAGAAGGTAACCCTCAAGTTGCGAAAACTCTCGCGAGACTTGCTGCCCGACGACCAAACCTAACCATTCGAGGACAATACCTAACCTTAACCATCTCACGAGAGTTTCGCAACTTGGGGGTTACCTTCTAGACACAACCCTCAAACAGTTTGGATGTTTCTCAGTGGGGTTGTATGAGGTACTTCTCCATAGTCAGTGTATTACCTACAGTAGATGGAGTTTGCAGAAGCAGACAGGAGTACCAGCACGGGAGCAAAGCAATGTACAGCTGTGGACGGGGGCAGCAGCAAAACGGGTTTTAGACACCTAAAAATGTCAATATCAGTTTAAGTGTACGCTATATTTAGAATATTTTCCCCGATTTAACTTGCTGTCAGACAGCCCTTTCTGACGGGGAACTGAAGCCGTTATCATGATCTCTTCAAAGCCACCAGACTCCATTGACAAAAACAGTCATTTTACATTGCAGAACACGGGAGTTGCTGGTCTACCGCTGCCTTGATTGGTTAGTTTGTTTGTGTTATTGTGTGACTTCTGTTTTTTTAAAAGTTAGTTTGGATTCACCAAAGTCACACAATAACACAAACTAACTAAACTAAGTAAATAACTGATCGAGGCAGCTGTAGATCAGAAACTCCCGTGTTCTGAGATGTTAAATTACCGTTTTTGTTAATGGAGACTGGTCGCTTTGAAGAGAGCATAGAGAACATCAGTTCATCATGTCTGATGGCAAGGTTAAGAGGTGAAAATATTTTAAATATAGCGTACACTTAAACTGATATTTTTAGGTGTCTAAAATCCGTTTTGCTGCTGCCCTCATACAACCCCACTGAGAAACATCACTAAACATAAATATCACTGCAGTTGACCAGTCAGTTCAAGGAAATATTAACACAATGGCAATAAAAGTGTGAACATCAACATCAACTCAGATTACCCTCTGTTCAGTCTGCTAAAATGAAGTGGCATTCGTGTAATTTTCATTAACTTTATATGCAGTTTTCTGTCTTTAAAGGAAGTGCACTTTTCCCCTTTCTTGCCAAGAATTAGATGAGAATCTCAGCAAGAAAACAAACATGTTTTTTTCCCAAAATGTTGAACATTATCAGCTCAGATTACCCTCTGTTTATTTAGCTTAACTCTACTAATTTACATTTACTTTACATGCAGTTTTAATTGTGGCCAAAACATACCGTTTCTGTCTTTAACGCTGCGATGTTATCATCTCTTTCTGTTTGCTTTGAAATGCTGGAGCTAAATCTCCATCTTCTCTTCATCTGACTTGTTTTTCTGTTGCATCCTCTCTTTGATGTTAAGGATTCCTGCCCTGGGCCCAAGGTTAGAGCTGCTCGCTGTGTGATTGATGTGCCAGAAATGTGTGATGTGATCATGTGACCTTGTCTGAGTGTTTCCAAACACTTCGTATTCCCTAAATTGAAATCTTATCTCTCTCTCTCTCTCTCTCTTATTATGACTGCGTCCTGCTTTCCGTTAAGATATGATAGAGAATCAGCGATGATAGAATCACAGTTTGGAGATAAAGTGATTAATCTGCTCTCCTTCCACCAGCATGGCGGCTTCCTGGCACTTGGTGGAAATACTCAAACACCACAGGGGTCCTCTCCCCCTAATCATCGCTCTCTCTTTGCTTTTCATGCAGCAGAGATAAAAACAATACAAAGTTAAAGGAATACTTCACTCCCCAAGATCATTTGAATATAAATTACTCACCTCGTGTTACCTTGAATTCTTGAAGAAAAGTTTGTTTTTCTCGCATGAACGAAGTCTTGATGAATCGACAACAGCAAAACTAATTTATATCAAAACATCCGTTTACAAACTCTCACACAGCTCATGCAGAAGAATCCAAGTCTCATGTATCCAGTCGTATGATCACGGCTTCCCAAACCAACACATTCTCACTCCCAGCTCGTCAAATACCGCCGCATCGGAGACCGAAACAAGGGGTTCCCCTCTAGCGTTACTTTTGGAAGGACCGGGGACGTCGTGTCAATATACGCTCGTTACATGCATAGTGTCCTTTCAAAATAAACTTCCCTTTTCACAGAGGGTTAGGTTTAGGCAACACAACCACTTAGTTTGGGTTAGAAAACGGTCGTGGTTGACGTTAACTTCACTGACTAGCGACTCACGTGACTACTGAGTGACTACCGACTCATGTAACTCACGGGACCAACGATACTAAAGAGTCACGTGACTAAAGACTGACGTTACTTTTAATTTCACACAGGACACAAACACCAGTCTCCTGCTTGAAAGTCTTGTGCTTGTTTGACCCATCCACCTCCCCTACCACCGTTAGCGGACTCTCACGCTCCTAATACTACGCCACTTGCTCTGACCGTTTTGATTAGGGCTGTCCTCTCTTAGTCGATTAGTCGAATAATCAGTCGTTTTGGTCTTAGTCGTCTAACATTTCTTTAGACGATTGGTCATTTTTTAAAGGTCCCATATCATGGTCATTTTCAGGTTCATACATGTATTTGGTGTTTCTACTAGAACATCTTTACATGCTTTAATGTTTAAAAAAAAACGTTATTTTCCTCATACTGTCTGCCTGAATATACCTGCATTCCCCTTTGTCTGAAACGCTCCGTTTTAGTGAATTTCAACGGAATTGCATTACTAGGCAACAGATTGGGGTCCATGTTTACTTCCTGTCAGCTGATGTTATTTATATACACTGCAATCGGAAATAAACTGGGACACATTTAGAATATTTACGTTTAAAACTGGGAAATGGGTTATATATTGTAGATTTGTGACATCACAAATGGACAGAAATCCAGACAGCTTGTTTCAAAGGCACAGTTTCTGAATACAGGCTGTGGGTATTTCTATGTAGATTGAGCGTTTCGATACTTTCACAGTATTTATATATCACTTAAACCTACTTTATAATATAAATGACATGAAAACCTCACTTTTTACAATATGGGACCTTTTAGCTTTTTTCATGCTGAATAACTTATTTCCAAGAAACGTATGAGCACATCTCTGATAAACACCAGATTTAAAGTGGTGCTTTTGTGTGACTCTTTGTGGAGAAACTCAGTTTTACTGTTGATTAATTCAACTAATCGACTAGTCGACAAAATTGTGTGAGTGTTAGTTGACTGCGAATGTCTTTGGTTGAGGACAGCCCTAATTTTTTATTAAAAAATAGTTTAAAATAGTTAAAAATTAAATAAAAGTGAAATAATTAGTTTTGCTGTTGTTAAACGCAGCCCCCATTTACTTCAATTCATCAAGAGAAACAAAGTTTTCTTCAAGAATTCAAGGTAACACAGAAATTGATATACAAATTGTGGGTGAAGTATTCCTTTAATTTTAGTCTAAAGCAAATGACTCCCGTGCACATTACCCGTAACCTTGTGATGAAGCATGCCTGACCTTCTTCTCTCACTTTCCCTGATTTGTTTGAGTTGTGATTTTCTGGCTGGTGTCATTTTTGGTTTGATAGGAGCTCAAACTGAATGCTGATGTGTTTTTCAGGTGGTTTCTACAGGGGCCAAACCCCCACACCAGCTCCCAGGACTGGCTCTTCTGTGGTGGCTACTGGGACAGGAAATACAGCCAGCTGCCAGACATTTACTAACGGACATTTCCTGCTCAGAGAAATGAGCAACACACAGTGTCCTCTATACGGAGCCGCATTAACTGTTTTTTCTTTTTTTTTAAATAATAACTACGAGCAATAATACTTAAACTGCGTGGCCTTAATCTACTTTAAAATTGTGCATAAAAATGTCTAAATCAATATTTAAAAATTATGAAATGTAAAGTTGTTTGACAATGTAGCATTTGTATTTACATTGAGACCAGTTTGTTTCTGTTCATAATGGACTTTAAGCGCAGCGGAGAGGTTTTATTGTCCATCTACCTTCTTTTTAATGTCCATAATAGTGTTTGACTCTAAATGTATATATAATTTACACAAATCCAACCACCAATGACCTCATCATGTCTCACATTCCCACTAGCTGTCAGTCGATATGAGGTGGTTTCTCCTGATGTATTTACCTTGTAAAAGCTTAGAAAACATACTCACAGTATATTTTCTATATCAATATTACACTTGACTGGCACTAGTTTTGATTGTTTTGTCCGTTGAATTCTGTGTCTGCTGTGACTTCATAAAGTCTTAAACACATAAGAATGAAAAGGTTTATTCATATTTTTTGTGAAAGTTAAACTGCTTGTATCATTCTACCCGTCAGACAGACTAAACCAAGTTGATTATAAGGTCACATGATGAAGAAACTATTGGATTTTAAGGCCTCCTTATAGAGCATTGAAAGTATTTTATTGGAAACTGAAATAAAACACTTCAGTGTGTTCATGTATGTTTTTACCATTTATGTGACGCATGCTTGGGTTGCAAGTCGCAGGTTGTGTCCAAAATTCCATACTAACATGCTATTTAGTACGCTAAAACAGTATGTGAGATATTTTAGTATATCCGAAACCTCAGTATGAAACTAATAGAATGCAAATTGCATACTATTTCCGGTGAGATATTACAGTATGCAATGCTGGACACTTATGGTGGCAAAAATATCCCACAATGCAATGTGGTAGTGACGACAACGTTCATAACAGACGTTGACAGACAGCTCTGTATAAGATTTTTTTCTTTGCTAGGCGTAATATATATTTTACATTTTTTCAGAATTTGATCCTCACAAACCGTTGTTCTGGTCAATCATATGTTTTAAAATCAGTACCTTTAAAAATAAAAAAGGAGGGTATTCTTTTTAGCCATATCATTTTATGTATATGATATTGATAGGATAATAATCAAATTAATTATGTAAATCTAATCTGCTGAAAAACTGGGATTGCTGATAATGAGTAATATCTCAATCTTTGTTAGTATGATATTTTCTTTTAGAAACAACAAATTATTGCTCAATGCGTCCGAAAACATAGATACTGCTGTTTATTCACACAAAAGTTGTTGAAAGATAGTATACATATTGAGTATGTCCCAATTTGTTGTAAAAATGTTGACGTATAAGCAAAGAACATATATTGCCAAGAAGTGAAAGTCAATTGTTCGTTCCATTGCAACGTCAGCGCCCAGCAGCAGAGCTACGCTTCCGCCATTTTGGACTGAAAAAGCGACTACAGGACGCCAGTAAAACGTCCGCCTACAAAGTGCCGTACAGAAGTAAAACAAAATGATTTTGATTCTTTTGTCATATTCTACCGAAATTGCCTGTGTTGAACAATAAAATATAATAAATATAATATGCGATTTTGGTTTCGAAATGGCAGCCGTGGCTGTTGTAAAAAAAAAGAAAACACCGAAATTCATTCTCTTTGCTTTTATACTCTTTGATATCAGACTGTGAAAATACGTAATTAGAAAGACGACACATTCTTCTCTCTCTCTGAAGCTACGATGACTGTGTGTTTCCTACTGGGATGTACTCACATTAGCAACGGGTCTTAATCGTTCTTTCTCTTCCTGGCTGATAAAAGTTATTCAGCGGTTTCACACAAAACTAAATGAAAATACAACAAACTGACTTTCTTGACTTGCAAAATGATGTTTTAAATTGATCATATGTGTGATGCATGGCGCAATTGAAGAAGATCCAGAAGTCCTCTTTTTCTTAGAATATAATGGACTTGGCAGTTGAGTTAGCAGAGCTCTCATTAACATTGTACAACATGGAGACTTGGCATGTAAAACAAAAGTTGTATGTACAGATGGAGTGAAGATGTGTCTGTTCAGAGCATATGGTACACCACTATATCCGCAAACTTGTGGTGGAAACTACATAAAAGCAGCTTACAGAGACTTCAAGTAGCTTATAGTGATGCTATGAGAATATTACTGAAGAGACCTTGATGGTGTAAGAGAAATGTTTGTGACTGCAAGAGTCAAAACTGTTATAAGAAAACTCATGTACAAATTTATTTGCTAGCTAAATTACCCTGAAAATAAAATCATCTTGGGCTCATCAAACATTACTTTAGTACCAATCCCAGCTAATTTTTTTTTATTATTATTATTTATTTATTTGCACGTATATAAAACTGCACAAAATCCAGTCAATGAAAAAAACAAACAAGAAATGTGTCAGCCCCAGGAGAAAAAAATAACAATAACAAAAAAGGAAGAAAGATCTAAACTAACATAATTTTAAAAATACAACAAAAGTTAAACAACAACAAGAAGCACACAAAAAGTGCAGAAAAACCAAACCAAACAAGTGGAAAACAATCCAATAAAAACAATGAAATACATACAAAAAACAGTGCAGAAGAAAAGAAAATATATCTAAACATATCAAAAGATAATTAGACATCATGAATTAAATGTGATGATAATTTCCTTTTAAAATGTTCTAAGGATAACGAGCTCTTGATAAAATGTATTTTGGCGTTCCATATTTGTACACCACGATATCTGAGGGAGTACTGGCCATGCTATGGAGACATTGGTATTATTGTCTCTCTGTAGGACACTGATTTATATTCTTTTTAAACCTTAATTTGTTGTTGTGATTTAGTATGTAATTTATTCAATGTAATCTCTTATCTTTTATCTGGATCCTGAGTCTGTGATAAACGTTTTGGATTGATGAATTGGTTGATCAGAGGATAACCAGAGAGAAAGGTGAATGAATGTTAAAATGTTTTTCAGTGTCTGTAAGAGAAATAAAAGAAACCCAGAGGAACAGAGAAGCAGAGTATATGTGTGGACTGAGGAGCGATTTGCATGTGAATGAGGGGAACCGAAATTAAATTTCTCACACAGCTATCCATTAGGGAACAAAACGAGAAGAAAGGCTCATGGAAAGGGTTGAAAATAATACAGGACGGCCAGGAATAATGAAAAACGTACAGGGAAATTTGTACAGTTAGTTGTATTGAGATAAAATATTAACAGAGCAAGGTCCAGCAATGGAGACGCTATTAAGACAAGTTCCAGAGCGAGGGTTGTTGTCTTAGTGACTACAAGGATAATGATGTTTTAATATACTGTTAGATGTTTTTCATGTTGCTAAACATAAAAGATAGCAAATGGTGTACTTGTGAGCACTCAATGTTGGAATGACTGTATAGTTTTTACTATTTCATTTATTTATTTATCTCTTTGTCTTTCAGGGCTGAGTGCAGTTGAAAAGAGACAAATGTGACTTCACCTCCAGACTGTTCCTCTTCACACGTTTGGTAAGTGATCTCTTTTAGCTGACACACTATTAAGGCTGTAATTAACAATTATTTTCCTTGTTGAATAATAATCTGTTGATTATTTTCTCGATTAATCGATTAGTTATTTGGTCTATAAAATGTCAGTGTTTCCCAAAGCCCAAGGTGACGTCCTCAAATGTCTTGTTTTGTCCACAACTCAAAGATATTCAGTTTACTGTCATAGAGGAGTAAAGAAAATATTCACATTTAAGAAGCTGCAATCAGAGAATTTAGACTTATTTTTCTTAAAAAATGACTCAAACTGATTAATCAATTATCAAAATAGTTGGCAATTAATTTAATAGTTGACATCAAATCGATTAATCAATTAATCCCTTCAGATCTACTTGTGAGCAAGTAAGAATACGTGTATATTTACTGCTATTTATTCACTATATCACTTTGTTTTTCAGGGCTGAGTAAAGAGACGAATGTGACTCCACCTCCAGACTGTTCCTCTTCACACGTTCGGTGAGTGAAAGCCGGACCTCTTTTACACACGGTGCTAATTGTGAAGTTAATAGGGGTCACCATAGTAGCTGCCTTTGTGTTTCATTTAGTCCTGTTCAGGGTGACAGAACAGAAGACTGCAGCCAACGGCAGTCAGGGAGTTTATTTCACAACAATGACCGGCTCGCTGTACATTATCTCTTACATATCGATCAATTGAAAAGACTGATCTTGTTGTGTTGCTGCTGTGCACACAGACCTGTTTGGCTGATAGCTTTGTCTTGACATATTGTTGATGTATTATCTTATACTGATGAGTTTCTGTTTACCGATTGTGAGGGCACGGCACTCCATTTATAATTTGTCGCTGTCCTTTAAGGTGGGGGTGCTGAATTAATGTTGCCGTGGTATATTGTGAAAGAAGGGAAGGGCCTCCAAAATGTTTGTAGCTTTGGGTCATAAAGTTATATTAAGGCACTTCTGACTGCAGCCTATCAAAGCAGGCCTCGAATAAGGAGGCATACGATACGATGCGATACGATACGATACGATACGATACGATACAACTTTATTGTCAGTTTGCACTGAAATTCATTTTGCATCCATAAGCAGCTCAGTTTGAGAAAAAGTACACATACAATAGACAAACTGTGACCATAGACAGACAGACGGACAAGTAAGACCCATCAGACAAAAAAAAAAAAAAAACACATCACAATTATTCATACATAACCCATTACAAAATGACCATGTGTCCTCTGGATTTACGTGTCTTTAGCAGCACATTAATTATTATATAGCAACAAGATGGACTGATGGACAAAAGCGTTCTTTAGCCTGATGCAGGTTAAATGGAGGGACTCTGAATTGCCTCTTGAAGGGCAGAAGTTGATATTCCCCATTTAAAACATGTAAGGGATCAGAAGAGATGCTGTTGGCCAGTCTGAGCATACTCTTGTTGTGAGTTGCTTGAAAGGAGGCTGTCACAGGTTGGCCAATGATCTTCGTGCGGATTTTGATTTGGCATACATCGGCTCGTCATGGGTACATTACAGCAGACACATATAGAGATACCACATACAAGGGACAACTTCCCAGAGAGCAGAGGAGGACTAACTGAGTACATTACATTAGATTAAGTTAGTCCTCCATCTCCTGGTCAAAAGTAGAACAGCAGATTGATTTTTCTGCCGTTCAAAGGGTTTGAGCATCATGTCATGTTGTAAAGCTGCTCTAAGGCTGACACTGTGAGGTAGATGTATGTGCTGCTGTATGTTCCAGTGTTTTTAGCAGTGAAGTGGATCTGCAGCTGTCTGTCTTATTTTATTAGTTTCTTATGGATCAAAAGCCACATAATGTTTGAGCTATTGAAGTTTAAATATCTTTATGCCTCTGTATGGTGGTTTAAAATTATTATTTTGTAAATTTTAAATCCAGGTATCGTACAAGACATCGAAATGAATCAGAGAAAGATCAAAAAGGGTCACATGAGTTAAGATGCTGTTTTTATTTTGTGTGAAGTTCCAATGAAATACAGAATCTGTGCATCATTATAATTAATGACACAAAAACTGGCGTCCATTTGGATTCTATATGTAGCTTTTAAACATCTTTGGGGACATCTTGAAGTTGTGAATAGGGCTGCAACTACAAATTATTTTTATTATCAATTAATCTATTGATTATTTTTTCAATTAATCGATTAGTTGTTTGGTCTATAAATGTCAGAAAATGGTGAAGAATGTGGATCAGTGTTTCCCAAAGCCCAAGACGACGTCCTCAAATGTCTTGTTTTGTCCACAACTCAAAGATATTCAGTTTACTGTCATAGTTATTTTCTTAAAAATTACTCAAACCGATTAATCGATTATCAAAATAGATGACGCTTAATTTAATCATTGCAGCTCTAGTTGTGAATTATTTTCAAAGACCACAGATCACAATTAAATAAAAAAAAATAAGAGTTCATCAGATAATTGGCAAATATATTGTGATTTTATTTTTAATCCATTACTATACTATGGACAGTGTTGATAGCAAAGCTCTTCAGAGATGTCAGTTACTTATTACTTGAACTCATAATGTTTCCAGTATTTCCCCTATATCCGACTTTTAAGTAGTTTCAAAGTACATAAAACATTTTTCTAAATTTTAACAACATATGTCAAATTGTTAAATCCTATATTTGTTTCTTCCAGTGCTTTCATATTGTGTGAAATTTAAATCCAATCCATGTTATTTTTATGGCTGCACCATTGTATTAAATAAAACATTTTAGATGTCAAACCCCTTTTAATTGAAATATTATAAGGTCAACCGAAGTTGTTGTTTTCAACCGACTCGTGGCCTGACAGGTGTAGCAACAGTAGCTAATAACAGTAGTTACCTAATAGAATCTCTAATGAAGTTCTGCGGGTTTCAACAAAGCATCTCTGCATAATATGACTTTATAATTATGCCAAAGAGTGTGTGGGGGTAAAGAAGTCGGTGTGTGTCACCCATTAGTTAGCCTGCAGGGCATCTATTAATGCTGACAGGGTCGACCACCCTGGATCCCGTCTCAAAGGAAACAGGTCTTCCATTAAGCTTCACGTTTCGTAAGCAGCCCACAAACGGTGACGTGGGCCCGGGGACACGGTTCTGCTTTGTTGTCCCTGAATGGAGAAAAAGAAAAGCAGAAATAGTACACCAACAGTAGTTTTCTTTTATCTTTTTTTGTATGTATTTGTTTAACTATTCATTCATTAAGATTTGTTGCCTTTGATTTTCTTTAATGCAATTGTACGTATGTGTGTATACATACAGTATGTATGTTAACAATATGGCAAAACAGCATTTCTTTCTATGGTAAACACACAGCAGCATTAATATCCTTTTTAGTAGAAAAAGTTTGACCGTATTTATTAAGGTGAAATTCTGGCAACCACAGCTGCCAGTTTTTTACTGAAAAACAACTGTCTTTTTTTCTTTATCTCTATTTGTATGGCTCCACACCGGCAACAGCCGTGGCCGAAAGCATTATGTTTTGGGGTTTTCCGCCCGTCCGTACCATTCTTGTGAACGTGATATCTTAGGAACCACTTGAAGGAATTTCTTCAAATTTTTGCCCAAACGTCCACTTGGACCATAAACTGCATATAGGAAGTGAACGTAGTCACCGTGACGTCACCCATTGGTTTGTGGACTGCCATTTGGAAGCCTCGAGTTCGGCATTTTGTCCGTCGCCATCTTGGTTTTTGGCAACCAGAAGTGACACGAGAGGGTGGAGCTAAGTGCAACCGAACGCTGAATAAGACATTTTTAGGCGACCAAAATGTTAAAATTAACTTTCATGAACTGAAAACACACTGTGAAAGGGTTAAAGTTCCCAGACAGAAACACGGACAACTCCCACACCGGACAACGTCGTGGTAGCGACCTGTCAGTCACAAAGTAGCCACGCCCTAAAGCATCCCCTGCTTTATGGTCTATTTGACTCTAAATGGGACCATAATTTACTAAATGAACATTATGCTGTATTGAAGAAGACTTGAAACTAGTGAGTGAGACCTTTTACCTCCTATGTAGAGTGTCTCCAGCGTTGTTGAGGTGGATGTGAAGGAGACGGCTTTCTGCTCCGACCTGGAGTCCACCACTAGTTTGATAACGTCCCGTTGTTTGGAAACTGGAGGACAATAGGATCTAAAATTTATAGCTACTCACACGTATCATCAAGTTTGTGTAATGAGAAGTCGTAGAATGTTAAGTCGTACCTGTAACCACATGAAACTTTCCATCACAGAGGCTTTCAGGAGGAGTCACTGAGACACTGACGGCACCGTTAGCATCTTTCACTTTGACACCCACCTGGTAAAAGATTACAGACACTATTAAACATAATGTCTTGGTCTTTTAATGCAGTTTTTCTTTTGAGATTGCTTCCTGTCATAGTTCATTAAAAGAAGGATTCACCTTAGTTTCCATTAAGAACACATTAAAGCTAGTCTCGTGTCCCTGAACATGGAAGAGAAGACCTGTCAGGTATTGAGGACGCAGCTCGAAGGCCAACACAAACTGGGAGCCAACGGTGAAGTAGTTCTCTAAAACAGAAATATTCCTTATTAGACTCGAGGTCACTATTTGTTGTAACTTTAACTCATACACTGACAAAGGGGAAATAAATCAGGATGAAATATGTCAAACCTAAAACGATGTGACCGCCGCCGAAGTGCGTCCCCTTCCCTGTGAGCCCATCGCTGCAGGGTAACGTTTTGTAGCTCGCCTCAGGCTCCTCGATAAAAACCTCATTCATTTTGAAACCCCGTATACATCCAGTAACACTGATCATGGGAATGTTGTGTCCCTGATGGAGGAAGAGAAAAGAGAAGAAGAGGGTCAATATGTAAACAAATATGTCTGTTGAGTCGAGCACTAACAGAGATGTGATACAGACTTTAGTGGTTTTGCTTCTGGGATCACCTCCCAGATACACGGGGTTGAGCAGGTCTAGAGATGATCCCTCATTGTTGGGCAGATGTCCATCGGTCACCCGGATCCCATCGACCAGCAGATGAAAAGTGCTCTTCTCCACACTGACCTCAACCTGTCACACAGGTAAAGAGATTCACCTGAAGACCTCAGACAAACAGATTTTACTTTAGCCTTCTGTCACTGTGCAGCCTGGTCTCCTAAAGATTACGTTCCCATACAACGAGACTGCATTTGTCAATTAGTTTCGAGAAAAACATATTTTCTCCCAGATTCCGTTTGTTTTTGACGTAGGCTTATTACAAAAGTTTCTAATTATAGTCCGTGGAAGTCCATAGGGAGGACGTCCTGAGACCGCTGTTTGTGTCCCATGTGAAACCAAAAGTCAACGTTGACTTAATTTCATTTCCGTCCATAACTTAAATAACGTAACAAACTTAATTACTGTATTTTAAAAATCTCAAAGCCCTTATTGGGTTGTATGGTCTGCCTTGTCCACCTGTAGACTTAAACATTGGCATATTGTTATTCATAATGCTGTTCTTGGACTGCTTTCTTCTTACCTATGGAACTACATCCTACAAAAAGTGTGGGAAGTTATTGTCTTCGCTCACAGGACTTATTCCTACTAACCGTCCCTAAAGTCTGTACTGAACTGGGAAAATAAGGGTGTTTAAGTACGCTCTGCTTGGAATCAGTTGCAAAATCTCTTGAATCTTCATTCATTGTCTCATTGGTCGTATTTAAAGTGATTCTAAATTGCTTGGAAGTCGACACGTCTGGCTGTAGATGTTTTAAATGTTGAGGAAAGTCTTTGGATATCTTATAATTCTGTAGTTTTGTTCTTTGTTTTCATTTTAAATTGTTACACGTTTGTTTTTATGTCTGCAACCGTATTATTTGTGCTGCCGCCTGTCTTGGCCAGGACACTCTTTCAAAGAGATTTTAGAAAGGCGTCATTTCAGCCAACAAAATCATCGATCAATCAATTATTTCTCGTCATCAACTGGAAAATAAAAAGCTGCTTTTGTTTGCTCTACTACTGTGAATTTTGAGTGGTAAATTTGCCACCATTATCATTGTAAACTACATGTGCGTCGTGTGAGAACGGATAGTTTGACAGGCGTAGCGACAGTAACTAGGAGGGCGGGGCTTAGCAAATGGTTAATCACTCTGTGCCAGGTCCCGTCGTTGCTCTTCTGCTTGTGCTGGATGATTCTGTTTTGCCCGAGTGACATCTTGATCTTGCCGTTGGCCATGTAGAGAGCCAGCAGGGGGATGACTCCTCTCCCTGCTACGTGGAAGATCAGCCCTTTAGATGACTCGGTCTTCACGTCAAGGGAGAAGTGAGGCCTGAGACACAAAAGGAGTGCAACAGTGAAGTGTTTTATACTGTGCATATGAATTAATGAATAGATGGATGGAGGGCTGAATTAAAAAATGAAAACCTCTTAAACCCCTGTAAGTTTTGGTCGTAGAGTGATAACATTCATACCATTGGTCTTCAGGAAAGAACACGGTACTTTATTGTTTATATATAACTACAATTACCTGTAATTGAGGTCCTGTTGGGGCAGTGTGTAACTGAGCCAGCTGTGCTCCTCAGACAGCTGATATTCACCACGCTGTGCTCGCCGGTGTTTACACTGGCTGCCCGCTGGAGCCTGAATCTAACACACAGCAGAGAGAGATGACCTTCATCCCCATCTAATTATAAAAGCAGTGGGTGAATTATTACGGGGCTGTAGAAAAATAATGGCGTGCTGTGCTCACAGGTTTGTGTTTCTGGGGCCTTTTCAAAAACAGTGCCGGTAGAAGCTCAGCATGTGGTGGCGGATGGAGACGGCATGGACCAAGGACGACGTCTCCCGTTTGTGAAAATGAGCTTAGATCAGCAGGTACAAAGCTCTGCTCAGGCCTGAATAATATTATCATAGGAGAAAGGATCAAATATCATCTGTATGAGAACAGCTGTGGCATTAATAGAAAGTAAACAGATTTGTAATGTTTCCAAACCTTCTTGTGTAAAAGTTAGCGATGCAGACTTTGAATTTCCCTCCTTGCAAATGTTGATCCACTGGCCTGGTTTGAGGTGACTGTCCCTGAATCACTTTTACGTTATCGATGCTGAGCTCCAACCTGAGAAAGTCAAGACGGTTTCATTAAAGGTTCAAATTTTAATTGAGATAAATGTACAAAAATAGGACAACTCTTACCCTGTTGGCCTCTTTACTGCAGACAAGTAGTGCCAGCTTCCATCACTGTACCTTTTATCCGACCTCAAGGTATAATTATCGCTATTAAATACTACATAGCCATCAGCCAGGGACAGCTGGACAGCGGAGGAGCCCTGCAGAAGATCAGATAATACTAATAGAGTCATCATCAGTTTCTTGATTGCCGTTTTAAAGCAGGATGTGAGGCGTGCAGGGTTTACCTGAGAGCTGCTCCTGAGAAGAGTACCATGTGTGTCTGTGCTCCTGAAGCCCAGAGAGACTCTGACTGGATGTTGATCCCAGACAGACGGGGAATCAACAGACAGAGCTGAGTACAGCGTAGCTGAGCGAACGCCCTACACAAGTCAGAAACACAACAGCATTAGGTCATATTCTCAATGTTCAGCCCAATGCATGAAGCAGCCATGAACCTCTTTTTGGGTTGTGTTTATTAGGTTACCCACATATTGCAAAATCTTGCTGCCTGATGACCTATCCTTATCTTAACCATTGGAGGTCAATGCCTAAACCTAACCATTCAAGGTCAATGCCTAATCTTAACTATTCAAGGTCAATGCTTAACCTTAACTGTTCGAGGTCAATGCCTAACCTTAACTATTTGAGGTCAATGCCTAACCTTAACCATTCAAGGTCAATGCCTTACCTTAACCGTTCAAGGTCAATGCCTAACCTTAACCGTTCAAGGTCAATGCTTAACCTTAAATATTCAATGCCAATGCCTTAACCATCTCCTGAGAGTTTTGCAACTTGTGGGCTACCTTCTAGGCCCTACCCTCTTTTTGGCAGTTTACCAGTAGTGAGATTGGACATCCATCGCTGACACCGATCGTCCTGTTGTACACAACTCTCTCAGCGTCTGCTGTCAGATGATCCACACATCCTCTCAGCGGTGGAGCTGTGATGTTGTGTCTGAGATTCAAACAGAAAACAGTACAAAAGGCTAATCTCACAAGCTAAAGCTGTGAATGCTGCATGCGTCTGTTTTGTTACCTATGTCTGAGCGGTGCTGGTAGACCTCCGATGTAATAACTCTTGTAGTTTGTACGATTGTGATCTGTGGAGATCTGCTGTGGTCCGTAGTGCACAACAAACCTGTTTGCAACAATGATTGCAAAGTGTTTGTCCTGAGATAAGAAACACAGTTTTAATAGAACAGTTCATAAATGGATTCAGAAAGCTTGCACTGCTTGATGCTCATCAAGTATTTTAGATCATCTTACAAATAGAGACACTTTTTCAGCACTCTGAACTCTGAGCTCTCGGCCTGCTTGCTGGCCTCGAAGCACCAGGAATCCTCTCTCCACAAACACACAGAAAAAAGACTCCTGTGGCAGATAAAACACAAAATCACGTCATATGTTTAGCAAAATATTCCCCTCCGCTGTTTTTCAATTAGAAACATCATACTTCAATCCCGATGTAGAACAGCAAGGCGTTTGTCTCTTGGCTGTTTGTGTGGAATTTGAACAGTCTTTTCTTCTTATTGTCTGGCTCCTTAATGAACGCCATGCGGTAACCTGTTCCCTCGTAATAATCAGACACCTTTGACTGGGGAACCCTGAACAAATAAAGAAGGATTTCATCATTATTTGATAGTCACTGTAAGCATACACCTCTGCAACTCTTTGAAACTGTTTTAATGCTTACTTCACAGTAGGCTGGTTTGCATCCATATTGCTTGCACGCTTGTAGTTGAACAGGCCGACAGGATTGTCATTTATGTAGGAGAGTTTCATTGCTCCTCTGTACTTGGGGTAATTCAGCTCCACTGGAGGCTACAAGAAACAAGAGGAGACACACTGAAAATGTTAACATGAATGGATGAGTTCGCTGAGAATATTTTCATGATACTGGACAGTGATATTTCCCTGCAGTATAAAGATGATTGCTCACATTGAATTTGTGATTGTCCATAATAATTTCTGGCCCATATCCTCTAATAAAAGCTCAATGCTGTCTGGTATTTCAACTCACTCCCATCATCTTCCTCCTGAACGTTTTCCCACAAGAGGATGGTGGAGAACTTCTTTACTGCACTCAGCTTCACAAAATTGTCTATTAGATATTTGACATGAATCCATGACTTTATAGTTCATGTAACTTATATATGGAAGCCCATTTCGGCCAAGAAAAGAAAAGGAAGGTTGATGAAAAGTTGGGCATGATGAAAATTAAAAAACAATAATGATAAGTAACAATTACCATTATTACCATAGTCCAAAACTATGGTAACTATAAAGTAAACATTATGAGGTATTAAATTTACATTATGCCTTGCTAACAGGCGGCTACCTCCGGATCTGAAAAGTGAAGACAATGCTGAAGTGCCTTAAACCTGCAATCTCTCTAACAGCCAGCAGGGGGTGACTTCTCTGGTTGCTAAAAGAAGTCTGATTGTATAGAAGTCAATGAGAAAATGAGCCTACTTCTCACTTGATTTATTACCTCAGTAAACATTGTAAACATGAGTTTATGGTCTCAATCGCTAGTTTCAAGTCTTCTTCAAAACAGCATGATGTTCATTTAGTAAATTATGGTTCCATTTAGAGTCAAATAGACCATAAAGCAGGGGATGCTTTAGGGCGGGGCTACCTTGTGATTGACAGGTCGCTACCACGGCGTTGTCCGGTCTGGGAGTTGTCCGTGTTTTCGTCTTAGAGCTTTAACCCTTTCACAGTGTGTTTTCAGTTCATGAAAGTTAATTGTAACATTTTGGTCGCCTAAAAAATGTCGTATTCAGCGTTCGGTTGCACTTAGCTCCACCCAAGATGACGTCGGCCAAAAACCAAGATGGCGACAGCCGAAATGCTTCAAAACCAGCCCATAAACAAATGTGTGACGGCACGGTGACTACGTCTAATTCTTATATACAATCTATGCTTGCTAAGTCACAATTTGACTAAATGAATTATGAAATACTAAGTCAAAATTATTAGATACTAAATCAAATTATGAGATTGTAAATCAAAATTACTGAGACTTTGCAATTCCCACTGGGTGCCAATTCAAATCAATAAGTGCCTTGTCTGTTTCTATCAGCGTCAAAATTAAATATCGTTACCGTAAAGTTGTCAGGATAGCCGCCCACGTAGAAAACAACACCGTCTGGATCCAGTTGGAGGACGCCGGTTGTTGTATTTGGAAGGTTGTGTTTAGGAGGAAGGCTGACCGGCTTCTCTGATGTGAACTTCTGCGTGATGTTAACTTCAGCATCTTGGTAAACTCTGCAGGAAATGTTGAAACACAGAAATAATCTATTATTACATGTACAATTGATGGAGGAGGAAGTGTGGTACTTTCCCCATTAAAACAAAATCCATATTCACTATCTAAACTTCCATATTGTGCATAAAGTACCTGTGGAAGACAACCCTGTCAAAGACTGAGGAGTTCACATTGGTCGTTGTTGTTATTTGGCTGGTTTCCACCTCATGGACAACTCCGCCTAACTTGTAGACACAAATCAACACCTTGCTTCTGATAGCCATCCCAACGTAGTCTCCGGAAGCCTGAAAATGAAAGAAGAGCATAAAAATGATAAATATTTAAAAATGTTTTGTCACTCAAAATCTCCTCCTGCTACTAGTACTCGACAGGTTTGTCAGCTGTATTTCTGTATTTTAGGAAGCAGACACACTCACATCCTTGTTGCCCAGGTAGAAAACAAAGAAGCTGGCGTCTCTGTGTTTGTTCTGGCGTCGCTTTCGTCTGTTGTCAGCCTTGGAAGAATTATTTTGATGGTGATTGAGAAGCAGATCGACGGCTGTAAACGCTTTTATGTCTTCGAGGTTCCTCGGAAGACGAAGCTCAATGTGACCTTTTCCGTTGAAAGTGGTGGCAACCGAGAGCTGTGGGAAGATCAGTCGAGGTTGAGATATTGGTGTAAATATAGATTTATGAAAAAGATGTTTTGTTGTGTGAAACCTGAAATAACGTATTTTGTTTTTGGCCACTTGGGGGCAGTGGAAACAAGCTGTGAACCTAACACTGATATATTATCACCTCCTAAGTTCATGAGTGCAGTGACCGTCCAAAACCTGCCTGTTCAGAACAGACGGATTGATGGTCTGCGATTTTGCTGCTCGCAGCTTTCTTGAGAATAGAAGCTGACAGGCAATAAACAACAAATTTGAATGAATACTTTACCCTGTTAACAAAGTTTCTTGTCTCCTCTATCACATCCTTGATTCTCCTGATGCTTTCTGTCATGTTGTCACTAGGAGACACCTTCGCACCGAGAGCCTCAACTCGTGTGATTTTGTCTCTCAACACAGGAAGGGCTGCTTTCAAGTTCTTCACTGAACACAGAGAATACAAACAGAACAATATCATTATATTCCAGCTGCAAGATGACATCTAATGACAGGAACATAGTGTAAAAATGATTTCTGCCATTAAATACTCACATGCCTGGTCTGCCTCACCCAACATATCATCTATATTCCCACTGACATTAGTCAGAGTTATTCTCTCCACGTCCTGGCTCATATTCCTCAGTTTCTCTGTCATATCACTGACTGTGAAGTTTGACGCTGAGGCAGCTGTTTTCGCAGACTCTATCAGGATGTCTGTGTCATCTGAAATCAAAAGACCACTTTGATCTACCTTGGTGCAGGTACAGTGTGTAATCTTTTCTTGTCAAGTGATCCACCGACCTCCTCTGATCTCTTTGAGGTCGTCACTGACGGTTGACATGTCCCTTCTCAGTGATTCTCCTTTTTCCTTTTGGTTATTCACGCCATCTTTGAGGGTGTTCGCCGTGTGTGACAGCACTGTTCAAAAGAAATGGAAAAGTTTTTTTAACTTTTGTGCGTTCTGAACTACTATATTGTATCTGCTGTTTACGCACTTTTAAGGTCACTCTGAGTCTCGTTGGCTTCTGTCCGTAAATGAGTTGAATTATCTTTGAGTCCTTCGGCCCTGTTGACCAGACCTCCCTTCTTCACCTCCTAATTAACAGAATCAGAATCATATTCATATTTTCTATTATTAAACATTCAAGTTACATTACTAATAGCACCGAGGTTACCTTTAAGGCTTCATCAGCAGCCTCTCTGGACTCATTTGCTGCCATCTCTGCCTCTTCTATGGCATTTATGATGCTGTTATAAGCTCCTATACCCAGCACACTGAGCAGGTCACTACTGTTGGTGGCATTTTGAAGCACTCTGCAGTAACATATAGCATGATTGTGTATTATTGTCAAAATATACACACAGTATTCACTTTCCTCTGCTTCACACTCACTGTTGGAGTTCTGCTGCCTCTCTGTTGAGCTCCTCCGCGTGCTCCTCAGCTTTGGTTATGATTTCCATCATTCGGAAGATGTCGTTTAACTTCTTAAAGAGTGGCAGCTTTGCACCGTCTAGCTGAGCCGCATGATTCTCGAATTCCTGCAATTTACACACAATCAATCGAGTTTGCACTAGGTAAGGGTGATACCAAACTTTTTGTTACAATTTCAACGATACTGATCATTTCTTAAATGGGTGATTTTTCAAAATAATGGTCATTTTTAGAAAAAAACAAACAAACACAAAGATCATTACCCTTAAAGGCAAATGACGCACACCGGACATTAATAACCAGCCCGGTCGTACGATAAGACGTAGGAATGACATGATAATTCGCAAGGCATTTAGCGTGCAATACGTATACTTATAATGCTATTTTTGCTTTTGTCGTGTCATTTGTACGCCATGTAGTCTATACTGACTGCAGTGTCAACACATCTGCGTAAATATGCTACGCTCGTTTTTGTTTTTTTTTGGTAAATAACATTAGAGACGTTTGTGACATGTTTTCCGTATTTGTGTTAAGTTGTTTACATATCAATTTTACTTAGTGTACATGCTTATTTAAGCCCAACCATGATGATTTTCCTAAACCTAAGTGAGGGGTTTTGTTGCCTAAACCTAACTGCGGACGTTGCTGTGGTTTTGTTGCGTGGTAAAAAATGACATGCGAAAACCCTAAAATGCTTTTTCATGACACACGGAATATTGTGCTATTTATACAACTACTCATGAGGTTGGGTTGTAATAACAAATATCTTACAAAAGCAAATATTAGTAAAATTAAATAAAAATGTTTGTACTAATAAATGTAAAAGAAAATCCAGTATTTTACAAAAATACTAGGATTAAATAAGTCTCCATACAGCTTTCAGGGTGTGTTGTTTTTAAATGTTTGAAGAGCATTTTACTGTCACAAATATTTCTTCTTGCTGTATTTGTATCTACAGGTGAATAACCCCACACCACGCTACATTTCCTTTCTGCCATTCTCATGTGTTGTGATGTAAAAGTGTGTGACCGTGCGCGGCTGTGCGTTAGGTTCTGATGTCATATTAAACAAAAGTAGGCTGCTGAAAATGTTTGGAAGGGATGCAGGCACCCACGTTTGTAGTTATATCATTTTATTATCTATATTTTTTTAAAGGAATTAATACCAAATGAGTAGCTTGTGAGTATCGGTGTATCGATCCCGCCGTATTAATCCTCCCATTCTTAGTTTGCACACTTGTCTTGTAGATTCATGGCGATAAAAGATGCCTTCTTACTCTTTTAATTTCCTCGAGCATTAAAAAGGTGTCGGTGATATTCTTTAGCAGATCTTTGGTCATTTCAGTCCCGGGAAGGAGAAGACTTTGTTCTCTCTCCAGCTGAGTTTGAAGATGCTGTCAAATGAACAAACAAAGAGAGGTGAAAACATCATTGCAGAGTTAGAAATGTATGATAGGACTAATAATGCCAGCTGTGTTCCACATCACCTCCAGATGTTGTAGGGCAGTACGGCCCTTCAGGTTAAGGCCCCGTGTCCTGTTGACTCTTTCCTCGGAGTCTGACAGCAGCTCAGCCGCCTCCCTCAGAGACTCTGCAGTCTGATTTAATACAGCCTGTTTGGTTTCTACAGGATCCACCATGTTGTTCCTGATTATGTCCAACACTGAGGAGAACACACAGACTTTGGATTTTACACGTTGAGACTACATTAATGTTCATTTTTAGGGTTGTATATATCATAATCGTTGGATATCAGTATCCAGCTGTTCCTCAACAACCAGAGCTGCATAAAAATATTACTAATTTTGTCCTGCAATTACTTAGCTTGTCTTAGCGCAGGCAGTTCTTATACACTGCATTATTATTTCTATACTACCCACGTAATCAATCCGTATGTAATCCGCGTAATCGTGAGCCAGCAAAGGTGAGGTAGTATGAAGAGCGGCAAAGTCCACGTAGGGAGGAGGTCGGGGTGGATTGGTGGCTCTTAAAAAAACACCAGAATTTCACCCTGGAGACCGCGTGAAACAAGTCAACGTTGATTTATTTGTCACGTAACTTCCATACTTAAGTAACGCCACTTCTGTAGTTATTTTAACTCAAACTACGATCTTTTCCTTAACCTAACCAAGTAGTTTTGTTTCCTAAACACTGCAGAGGCTTGCGCAGGCGCACCATTCAGAATAAGGCCTAACTCAGAATATCCAAACGGAATATGCTGTTTACATGACCCGTACCAAATTCACAATATTCTCTTGTTCAGAATAATAGTGGAATATTAGTATGCACGTAAACGTAGTCAATGTTAAGTGAATGTGGTTTGTGTCAGAGTGACGAGCCAAACACCAGGTGCACCTTTTTATCCATAAACTGAATTTAATCTCTATCCCAGAAATCAATAAATGAATACATTTAAAATGAATCTCACGTTTGTGTGCGTCCTCCTGCTCTCTGCCAGCTCCGTCTCTCTGAGCTGTGCAGCCTCTCTCTCTCATTTCCTGCACGATGCGCCGAGCCTCCTCCATCATCCCGGCTTTGTCGTCTTCAAAGAGAGCGAGAGGCTCTCCAGATTTATTCTGCTTTATTAAATCTGACAGAACGCAACAACAGAAACACTTTAACTTGTCATTCAGTTTCCTTTACAAATCCCACAAAGTCATTGAGAAGTCGGGCCCAATCTGACATCTGCCAGCCGGCAGAACAGTGGTGTAATGTCACAACAATGTAAACACAAAAGCATATTATATTAATATTAATTGACCTTGTATTGCTGTGAGGAAATCTTCAGCTCCAGAGAGAAGGTCCTCTGCCTTTAATTTTGTTCCATTCACGTTCTGCACGACCTCCTCCAGATCTGATGCGGTTTTAAATATCTGGAAAGTTGATAATAATTTAAAGATTGTCAAAGCTTTTCACATATTTTCACATCGTTTTTATGTACATTAATTGTTTACATGCTGCACTAATTAATTCATAAAACTCAACAGGGTTAAGATGAGCTGTTCATTCCTCTCTGATGATGTAATTACTTTATAAAAAAACCTCCTGCCTTATTTAAACAATAATTAATTTACAATTTCATTAAAAAATTGCAATTATCCTCCTAAACTTGTGATGGGGTTTCAGTTTGATTAAGTGAGGAAGTTTCACTCCAGGTACCTTGTCAGTCAGTTGACTGAAGTCATCTCTGATAAAATCCACATCTGCTTCCAGCTGTTCGACCTTTGGGTCCGGGTGTCTCACTGCAGTGCCGTACCTCCCAACCAGAATCTGAAACACGGGGAAGATGAGAAGAGCCTGAACATGAAGAAACATTGTTGTGTGAACAGACATTGGGATCTTTTTTTTTCTTTTGGCATGCTCTTTATAGAAAATGTTGTAAAGGACAGTTCATAACTACACTCACAGATACCTAAAACCTGCATGAACTGTACCTTTGTTTCAGAGATGTTGGCCTCCAGGTCGTTCATGGAGAGTGAACCGGGGCCATTAGTGACGTTCTGCAGCTGCTGCTTCAGCGGAGCCAAGACATCATCCATCCTCTCCAAGTCAACCAGTAAGGAAACAGTACAGCCGTCACATTCTGTCAGTAAACACAAAGAGAGGATGAAATAATACAATCTAATTTTATTAATGTAACTCTTCATGTCAAAGCATGACTGTTAGATGAATCTTCAACACAAACTCACCATGGCAGTGAGCACCACAGCTGCTGTTACCAGATGTGATGCACTCTGTTAAAAAGGAAAGTTTATCAAAGTGGAATCTCATCACATTAAGACCAATTTACTAGTGATGAGCAGTACTACTCAGTTTTATAATATCTTCTGAGAAAATAAACCCTCAGCTCGGGCTTTGAGACTACAAATTCATACCAAAAAAGCCTGCGTTACTTACAGTAGCATGGAGTTAACATGGGTATTTATTAGGCAGAAATTGGTTGCATTATGGGAAATGTATGCTCATTTTTTTTCTGAACTGTGGACCAAAAGTCAGGAAATGTTTTTTTTTTTTAATTGTCTCTTGTAAATCCTCCAACTTTATGGCAGTCCAATCTTAAAAGGTAGCCTATAATATGCAGGACTTTCCAGAAACAACAATTTATAGACTCATACAAAAATAATCCCTTTATTATGTATGCCTTTAAATCACCTACCCCTTCAAAACATAGTAACTATAAGAAATTGTAATGAATGGCTCTCGGTAAGGAATGACAAACACACATATTAGTAAAACTGATGGTTATGACTTTCTGTTTAACTGAAAGCAGTTTCTAACAAACTTTTATTTGTCTGTATTTGTGTAAAAATGTATATTTACCTCCAGTGATAGAATCACAAATGTTCAAGCCGTCCTTGCAGTTGCAGGGCTTGCAGCTGCCTCCGTACCACATTGGACTGCCGTAGTAACCAAACGCACATCTGACAGAGAGGAAAACAAGAGGGAAAGCTGCTTTTTAAGCTTTCATATATTTATTGTTCAGCCCTACATGCTAATATAATTAATGTGACTTCCATTGAGCAGTAGACATCAGGGATCAGGATGCAACATTTTGTTGCACTGATAATAATCTTGAGATGTAAATTATGCTTGTGTTGTCTTGTGTTGGTTATGTGTCACTTTTCAGCCCAGACGCCAGGAAAAAATGTTGGCATTGTATATTTCTGCAAACCACGGATAGGTTGGATGTCGATGTTTTTGCATTCGATCAGAGCAAGTGATGTAGGACAATGAGCAACCATTATTGAAAGGTATGGTATAATAACAACGAGTAAAACAAACAAACACAGGACTTTTACCCAGGAGAGCGCTGTTGATGTCCCATATGAAACCAGAAGTAAACGTTGAGTTAACGCTTCTTACGTTGGGCGGTTGTTATTTATTTATTTGAGGTTACGTTGTTACATTATTATTTTAACACAAACGATAACCGTTTTTCTAATCTTAACCAAGTATTTTTTTTGCCTAAACCTAACCAATCGTTTCACAAAGTTAACCACGTGGCATTGTGCGCTTCTGCAAGTGTGATACGTATTTATGAAACATATTTTTGGTTCAGAAACGTCGACATTCAACGTATCCTGCGGCTTGCAGAAACGTACAATGGCAATGTTTTTTTCTGGCAACTGGGTTGCACTTCTTGAGCAGCAGACACACCTCTCACATCTGGCTCCACTGTAACCTCGTTTACACAAACATTCAACCGCTCCTGAGCCGACGTCCAGACAGGCCAGAGCAAAACTGCAGAGAGACATAAAAAGATCTTCAAACTGATGCAGAACAAAGAATCAGCTGAGCTATACAGTAGGTAATAATAAAAAGAGACTGACTTGTTCCATGTAAAGGGGCACGGACAGGCACGGCAGGCCCTGTTGGCTGCGTTTCTATAGTAACCCTCTTTACACCGTTCACAGCGGTCTCCGGTGGCGTCGAACTGACAGTTCTGGGGGTCGATTAGATCAAACATGACATGAACAGCATGTTTTGTGCCTGATTTGTCCCACAAATGCCACAATCTTTTAGTGTGTAAATCAACAATCACGCCATCGTGTGTGTTTGTGTGTATGAGAGAGCACCAACCACGCAGTTCCCTGTTTGCTCATCACAGTCGTTGGAGAGTCCGTTGCAGCTACACGACACACACTGACCCCTGTACGGTCCGGTCCACTCTCTGTAGAAGCCAGAGCTGCACTTCTGTATACAGTATATACACACAGAGAGCTGAACAGTCGACTCACTGTGGGATAATTAACACAAACAAACACTCTCCAGCTGCTCAGGAGAAACCATTATCACTAAGTAATCACGCTGCAGAGTGATTAGCTGCAAGAACATGTTGATTTAATCATATTGATTACATACGTATCAGATGCATTTGTCACTAAGAGAATACATTATCTCTCCACTGGTCTGAGTTGTAAATCAGGGTGTGACATGGAAACAGAAAGAAACACATGGTGATATGCAGTATGCAGTGATGTATTCAGATCATTTACTTCAGTAAAGGTACTAATACCACACTGAACATACTCCACTACAAGTAAGAGTCTTGCATTCAAAACCTTACTGAAGTAAAAGTATGTAAGTATTATCAGCAAAATGTTCTCAAAGTATGAAAAGTAAAAGTATTCATTGTGCAGTAAAATGTTCCCGGTCAGTGTTTTACTATTATATCTGATGTTTCTGGACTTATATTACTGCTGCCCACCAAAGTTAGACTACATTTTGGCAAGGAATACCTTGCATGGACATTTTCAAAGGGGTCCCTTGACCTCTGACCTCGTTATATGTGAATGAAAATGGGTTCTATGGGTACCCACGAGTCTCCCCTTTACAGACATGCCCACTTTATGATAATCACATGCAGTTTTTTGCATGCAGTATAAATGTGTTATTTTCTCCTATTCTAAAATGCTGTATTTGAATATTTCTACACACTGGGGTCCCTAAACAGTCTTGAAATTACACAAATTGGGTATCACTGTAAAGCTGAGACTTTTGTGGATCCAATGAGCCCAATAATATTCATGTGTGATGATGTTAGTCCCCATAGGAGCCATTTCATTGTAGTGAGACCATTTTTGAAATTGACCTCACTGTATAAAATGACCTGTGGTGACCCCTATGGGTACCCACAAGTCTCCCCTTTACAGATATGCCCACTTTATGACAATCACATGCAGTTTTTGGCAAAAACAATGCAGTTTGCATGCAGTATAACATTTTAGTGCATTTCTAAATTTGTAACAGGCCTGGAAATAAACTGTTGGCTATTAATACTGAACTAGTAACAGAGTTTGAAAACAAACATAGTCATTGTCCTGTATGAAAACATCCCTGTGTAAGTGGACTACTTGATTACTATAAGCAAATTATTTAAACAGTATTTGTATAGGAATGATTTTGTCCCAAGCTTTTTGATCGTTATGAGCACTTTCCACTGTATATATAAAAACCCAACAACGTGCTGCATTACCTGCGTGATAGCGCCTGCTGCTGTCTGGTTGCTGAAGGAAGGATCACAGAACTTTTTTGTGCTGTGTGTCCTCAGATGGATCTGACTGTGTCTGTCATGCCTACACGTTGAGCGTTTCTCAGTAGAGCTGCTAACCGGAGCAAAGCAAAGCAAAAACAACCACACTACGCTGCAAAGCAAAGATATATTCCACTGCATTATCAGTTATTCAGTCAGCCATGTGAGTGTAGCAGTGAACAAAAACTTCCTCTCTCTGTCTCTCTCTCTCTCTAAGAGAGCTCCTCCTCCTCCCAGTCCAGGTGAACCCTGCAGCAGGTGAACCTTGGAGCTGTTCATGTGAGACGCATTAAGAAAAGCAGGATGGTTAGTAAGGTAACAGTAAGCGTGGATCAGTGTAGTGTACAGTGAGGCTCAAGGTCCAGTGAGGTGTGGTTGAACTTGCTGACATTAAGATCAATAGGAAGCCGTAGAGACTGAACTGTGTTTGGTTGAACAAAGCAACATGCAGATCAACTGACAAATATACACTTAGAAGAAAATCCCTTTATTATCAGTCAGTCCAGAAGTTACAGTAGACATTAAGGTTGATCCAGTAAGTAAAATATTGTTTATAATGGTAGAAAAAAATGCAGACAAAAATTAACTTTATTTGCATTGAGAATACAAAGCACCATTTAATTTGTTCTGTCTCAAACACATTCAAGTTGAGGCCTAAACGTGTACTGTAAGTGTCACTGTAACAAAAATACTAAAAGTTTTGCAGTCTGGAGATATAACAAGAGAGTTAAAAATATACGGTAGCAAACAATGCTCAGTCAATTATTCAGTATCCAGAAGAGTGAGTGATTTGTTCAAAATTCACAAAACTCACTTTATTTTGTATAGTCTACAAAATCAAAGGGTTAGCATAATGGCAATGAATCATTTATTTATTGCTAATTTTTAAAAACACAACTGTGGAACTGTGGCTACAAGCTTTGGCTAAAGTTCTCTTTGGCATTAGCAAAAATGCCATAAAGAAGAAGAGCCATAACTCAGTGAACTGAATCAGTAATGTCTATTATACAGCAAGTTTGCTAATATTTGCTCAAATTAGCCACTATTAGGTTAAATCAAGGGTCTCCGACCTTTTTTCTTCTGAGAGTTAATTTGACAAAAATGATAGTAGCCAAGAGCTACTCATAGCACCAATCAATCAATTTGTACATCACCAATAGCAGACATAATTTCTGTCTTACTTTTATGGTGCTTTAATAACATTACAGCCACCACAGTCATCACCTGTATTACAATCTCGCCATAGGCAAATGGCTTTTGGTGTTTCATTATGATGTATTTCACTATACGAAGCATCTGCTGCTGCGTTGGTCTTCTTCTTCAGTTTGGTAAACAGAGACTGTTCTTTAAGCATTATTTTCAGCTCTTTTACCTTCTCTGTTCGTAAACTGCTATCGGTCTGAAAGATTGGATAGAAAAAGTGACTTTGAGTCAATGTTATGTACATATTGTTTGAATCTATAGCGAGCCACTCAGAAACTTGCTTGTGAGGGTTAAAGGTTGTAGTAGCAAAATTAGAGATATTCACATTTTCATTTGAAAGTGGAGATGTGTTATTACTTCTTTCCAAAGTTACATAGTCTTACTTGATTTATTTGGTGAGTTAGACTAATTGATTAAATTTAGGAAGGCTAATATTTTCTCTGGTCACAGGCTGGCGTGTGTACTACGTCCCTGAGAGAAGCAATGTGTTCACTGTAAAAGGTACGACACTATACTGGGTAAAAATAATTGTTTTCGAGTGTTTTGTGAATGATGAATTAAAAAATGGTTACATTTATTTATTAAGCGAATACAGAGCTGGGGGACATTTTTCAGGTTCCCATGAGGAGGTCATTGCTATGTTCCTCAGTTCTATATATATACCGCACATATCGGGAACCTCATAACTAACTTGTTATCTAATCATAATCACAAAATCTACATTTACTTTTTTTTATTTTGTGGTCCAAAGGCCACATTTACCTTGCTGTCTCCAAATCAAACCAAATCATCAAAAATATAGAAAACATTGTTTTTCAATCGTATGGCATGCAGCAATAAAACATGCTGGGTAATTTTGTGGATCAAACCCAACCCAAACCCAAAGAGTATGAGTCAAGTTTAAGTAAAATGTTATCCACAAAACCACCCAGACTCTGTAATATTCTCTGCCTGGTTAGCTTTGTAACATTTTTTTATAGACCATAAAATCAAATAAAATGATAAATTGGTTTTGTTTTGAAGCCTTTTTCCAACAAAAAAATGGTTAATATTTATGAAATATTCTAACTTGAAACAGATCAAATTTGATTCAAACAAAATAGGAGGGTTAATGTGTGTTAACAGAATATTGAACTGGGGAACTTAGGACCTTTGGAACATAGATACGCTCCCCATATGAGCACAAAACATCTACAGTGTCAGAAAGGTTCAGCAGGAGGTTCAGGAAATATGGACGACAGGAGTGTTTTAGAAATTACATGGGCTGTTAAAGCAATGAGTGATGCTGTTTTCTGACGGTCCAGTGGAAGAGTTCAGCATTAACACACGACTGAAGCATCTGATCAGGATCATAGAATAGGATACAAGGCGTAGCTCGCGATTCCACACGTGTTTCTGCCGTCTCGGACCATTCGCATGTAGCCGCCTTCTCCCCAACTGCTACCCCAACTAAGAAAAAAACAAACACTTTTAGACTACATGTGATATATGATAGAAAATGTAGTATTCGACAAAATCAACCCATGTTATTCTACATGTGGAGGGTTTTTCTGACCTGTTCTTGATGATCCAGAAGTCTTGGCCTCCTTCAGAGCCGTAACCAACCAGCAGCACCGCGTGACTCAGATTGTTCGGGTTACAGAGGGGCTCATCGTATATTCCTGCAAAGGAAATTTCAACCTACGTTAATGTGTTGTTTGGCCACTTGGGGGGAAGCATAAACAAGCAACATTTACATAGTATTATCACCTTTTGTTGCTTATTTACACAGCCAACAGATTAATTAATTTGGAGTCATGTTTATGTCCACCTGATGTCAATATTCACTTTTAGCTCTGTTTTGGTCTCCACCAACTCCTAATTATCTGTCTTTTTAGCTGCTAAATGCTGCACTATGTTCACCAGCTAGTTGTTTGTCTGTTGTTTGGGGCAACATATCCTCATATAATGGTTCGTATGATTCTTACGAAAAGTTATTCCTAATTTTTTACTTGTATTACAAACAAATTGATTTTGTGGGATATATATGAATTACAGTAAAGTTGTGGACCAAAACACTGAGCTGAAAGACGTTTCAAAGCTCTCTCTGTTTGTCACTATGAGCAACATATTTCACATAGACATAGTAATTTGATTCCATTCTTAGTATGAAAATATTGATTACAACAACTCACTGACAACGATTGTACAGAGGGAGTATTTTACTGTTAACCTGAGCTGTAGAACAGGAAGCTTGAATGATCTGCATCAATAGCTACTGTGATTGGTCCGATGGTTGCCACGGCGTCAGCCAGAGCCTGCTCGTCTCCTTTAGGTATGAACCTGTAGTCCTTGATATGAGCTACTGCACGTCTGCTGTCGTAGTAACAGGGCTGGGTGTCCTGGTGAGAGAAACACAGAGCTAAACGTTAATAATAATCATCAACTGATTTTAACTGTTTAATTATAGCAGGTCGAGCCTCACCACTGAGGTGTACGGGTAGGCACTGGTCGACTGCAGCCCGTTGTTGACCACGTAGTCGAAGGCGTTGGCCATCCAGGCCCCATTGCAGCCATAAGTACCATAAGCTCTGGAGCAGTCCACCAGGTTTTGTTCACTCAGAGACACAAGCTGACCTGTCCTCTTGTATATTTGTCCCTCGATGGCTCCCGTAGTGCTGAAGGCCCAGCAGGAGCCACAGTAACCCTGTGAAGAACATTTAAAACATACAGTAGATGTGAAGGTGTTCATGATTCAGTCTGGATACTGAAAATTAATGTAGAAATGTCTTACCTGGTCTTTCACCTCCGTGACATAACCCATGTTCCTGTAGTCGACAAAATAAGCATCTAACTTCCTGGCATTGATACGCAGTCGTCGTCCCGAGACCGTCTTCCCTCTCTGCACGAACTGGGCGTCTATCATGGCTCCTTGCAGAACCTGGTACTCTTGTCTCGTCTACATATGGAGAACATAAAGAAGATTGTTTCCCAATAATTCATGTTATGGAGTTGTCCAGGCTGTTCTCATTATACTGTTCCTAGCTATACCTACAAAAAGTAATGCACTGTAATTCATACATAAAACAGTTTATCAATTTCTATGTAAATCACATAATCGTGAGCCAGGACAGGTGACATACTATATGGAGTGACAAAGACTGCGTAGTGAGGAGGTCGGGGTGGACGGGTGGGTCAAACAAACTCAGGACTTTGTGTCAATTTTGGCGGCCCCATGTGGACAAAAGCGGTAGTGTTTCCGAGCACCAGGGTCCCTTTAAAAAACACTCTAATTTCACTGCAACAGGGTCTGACAATCTGTCCCACTCAGTCCTGCGTCTGGTTCTCCTGTGCATCCCTTCCCTCCAGCGGGCCCAGCAATACGGCCTGACAGGCATTAAGAATAACTATATAGAAACAGCTAATCTTCTCGCTGGTGGTCTTGTTTACTTACAGAGTTCCTTGTAGTAACTTTAAATACTTTGATTTGAGGTTGTAGGCAGTGGAGCTTTTATCATAGAGAAGAAAACACTGCTCCTCACCAGGTCTCCATATTTATTCATGGCCATAGCGAACGGCCTCATCCCCATGAAGAACCCTTGATTATTGTCTTCAATCATCTGTTTGTTCTCCTCCCAGATGGCCCTCCTCTGCATGTCGTCCTGCAGGATAACACAGAAAGAAAGACTCCAGTGAATCAGAGCTTTTACTGTTGCTGCTTGTATTTTAGACGTGCAGTCGGTCTCACCATGTCTTCGTGGGTAACGCCATGGCTGCTCTTCCAGATGTCCCACTCGGTCAGGACCGCCTCGTCCGACTCGGAGGCCACGTACTGCGGGCCGAACAGCAGGATGGAGAGCAGAGCGGCCCGCAGCAGGAAGCTGGTCTGCTGGACTACAAGGACAAGAGCATCACAGAGGAGTCACTGAACCTAAACAAACTGTTCTTATCACAGTTTGTCATTGTTCTGTTGTTTACTGCTAAATAAATAAAATACGCATCGGGACACTTGTTGTTGTTTTTGTTGTACACTGAAGTTTGTATTTCTGGTCTGCAGAGGTGGACCAAGTCATTGTCCTGCAAGTCACAAGTCAAGTCTCAAGTCTCTGCACTCAAGTCCCAAGTCAAGTCCCAAATCAAGACTGACAAGTCTCAAGTCCACACCCAAATCAAGACTGACAAGTCTCAAGTCAAGACCCAAATCAAGACTGACAAGTCTCAAGTCAAGTCCCAAGTCAAGACTGACAAGTCTCAAGTCAAGACCCAAATCAAGACTGACAAGTCACAAGTCAAGTCTCATGTCAAGTCTCAAGTCAAGACCCAAGTCAAGTCTCAAGTCAAGACTGTCAAGTCTCAAGTCAAGACTGACAAGTCTCAAGTCAAGTCTCATGTCAAGTCTCAAGTCAAGACCCAAATCAAGTCTCAAGTCAAGTCTCATGTCAAGTCTCAAGTCAAGACCCAAGTCAAGTCTCAAGTCAAGACCCAAATCAAGTCTCAAGTCAAGACTGTCAAGTCTCAAGTCAAGACTGACAAGTCTCAAGTCAAGTCTCATGTCAAGTCTCAAGTCAAGACCCAAATCAAATCTCAAGTCAAGACTGTCAAGTCTCAAGTCAAGACTGACAAGTCACAAGTCAAGTCTCAAGTCAAGTCTCAAGTCAAGACCAAAGTCAAGTCTCAAGTCAAGACTGACAAGTCTCAAATCAAGACCGAAGTCAAGTCTCAAGTCAAGACTGTCAAGTCTCAAGTCAAGACTGACAAGTCACAAGTCAAGTCTCAAGTCAAGTCTCAAGTCAAGACCAAAGTCAAGTCTCAAGTCAAGACTGACAAGTCTCAAATCAAGACTGAAGTCAAGTCTCAAGTCAAGACCAAAGTCAAGTCTCAAATCAAGACTGACAAGTCCCAAGTCCTAAACTCTGAGTTTTGAATCCTCAACAAGTCATAATGCATTCTTCACCAAATGTAACCCATTTTAACAACAGAGTGATAATATATTAAATTTTTAAAAATCATGATAGTTTTTCAAAATTTGTGTTTATTTGATAAACGTTAATAATAATATTAAAATGTATTTATATAGCACTTTTCAAAAACAAGTTTACAAAGTGCTTCACAGACATAAAAAGCTGTACAATCCTAATAGTTGTGTAGTCTTTTGTAAAGTAATTCTACACAGGATGATCCAAACTGCATCATTGCTACATACTTTTAATATCTTCCTCTACCAAGTCCAAAATGGGCCATTTTAGCAAATCAACAGCAAAACATGAAACTTTTCTGCACTTCTATAATAAAATGTGACTGAGATGTGAAAATAAAATGTTAGATTGTAGAGTGAAGTAATTGGACAGCACCTGCTGACTGTAAAAATCCAGGATGTTTGTTCTAAAAGTGCAACATTATATTAATTTATAAAGGGGGGTTGATAAAAAAAAGAAAACCTCATTTGCAAAGGCTAAATTTCTAACATGACCCCTGATTGAACTCTCATGAAAATGCAATTTGATGTAAAAAGATTTGATATATCTGATATATAATCCATCATAAGTGAGGATTATGTGATGTCAATGGATCACGAATCAAACTCTACAAGTTGCTGCTATTACAAAGCAGCCTGTAAGCTCAAATAGTTTAATTTAGCAGAGGTTATTAAGGGTGTTTTTACTGGACAAACATAAAAGCCAACATACTGTGTACTCGGAAACATCAGCATCCATTGTCATGCCTCATAACAGTTAATGAAACTGAGCTGTTGGCATTTTTAAAAAGCATGTTGTCTTTAAAATAAAAGGTTTCAGATGTGAAATAAAAAGCCTGTGTCCATCTTACCTTCATGGATGTGAGTCTGTTTTGTTCCCATGGTCTGAGAGGGACGAGAGCAGCAGACTCACCGTCAACCCTCCTTATATAGCTTTACAATAAATACATGTTTCCACTGTACTTTAATGAATCCCTTAATCAACACTCATGGCAGCACCTGAGAAGGACATTAGTCAACAAAAATAAGATGCTTTCGCTGCTCCTCCTCCTCGGTAATACCTCTATTATCATCCAGAGAGAGCTAAAGCTGCAATATTGTAAATCCTTCAATTACCGGTTTATAATCATCATAACACCTGACATCTAAGTTTCCAAAAACAGTTTGGAGGAAGTACACAGATCATTTACTGAAGTAAAAGTACCAGTATGTTAAAAATACTTGACTAAAAGTTCATTAAAAGCCATACTTAAGTAAAAGTACAGAACTATAATCGGATAAATGTACTTAAAGTATTGTTATATTATTATATGTTACATTATTGTACTGTTAATACTTGTAAGTATCATTTTACTGTTGTAGCTGGTCGAGGTGAAGCTTTAACTGTTTTATATCAGGTAGTCCAGTGGTTCTCAGCTTATAAGGGGTCAGGCCCACTAAAAGGTCATGAAATGTATCTGTGGGGTTGTGAGATGATTAATGGGGCAGAAAAGAAGAAAAAACAAAGCTCTCCTTCACAAATTAGTATTTTCTTTTTTTTTACTTTTCCCAAATCATTTTTGTGAAATAATTTATCATATTTGGGATGGTTATTTTGAATGGTTTATTAATTGAAACTATCCGTGTAGCTTAGAATCACTCTTTGATGGAACCGCTAATAACCAGTGATGGAAAGTAACAAAGTACATTTACTCAAGTACTGTACCTAAGTACAATGTCGAGGTACTTGTACTTTACTTGAGAATTTCCATTTCACGCTACTTTATACTTCTAGACCACTACATCTCAGAGGGAAATATTGTACATTTTACTTCACTACATTATATATATAATATATATATATATTGTATATATAAATTTAAACTGCTCCACCTTTACCAGCTTGTAACAGAGTATTTCTACTCTGTCGTATTGCTATTTTTACTTAGATATAAGATCTGAGTACTTCCTCTACCACTGCTAACAACTATATATGTTGTTAAAGATGAAATGAATGACATGTGATTATGTGCCCCAACTAGACACTGTATGTAGGACTCAAGCCACAAAGGATAAGAACCACTGGTTTAATCATTAACAATGCATTTTTATTTACTGTAAAATTGTATTCTGTAAATTATCTTATAACTACAGCTGTCAAATAAATATGACAAAATTTGACAATATTTTTTATATACAGTATTATCAATGTAGTGGAATAGAAAAATTAGATCCCCAAGTACAAGTAGGCTACATCAAAGTATACTCACGCATCGGTGAGTAAATGTACTTAGTTACTCTCCACCAAGCTGTACTGATCCATCTGGCTTTACACCCGTGATCAACCCTTATGGCCCGTCGACCATTTTCTAATTCACAACGAAAATAATTTGATTAACATGGGATTTTTTGTACTTTGAATGTAAATAAGGTGCCAGAGTGCATAAAAATCCTCAATCCACACATCCTAGAAACGTGCATGTGTATTTCACACTAAAAGAACTTAAATATGATATTCCTTCTGTCCCTGGACCAGTTTATGGTTTATGTTTATGAATCATTCCAACATCTAAGTGACTGCATGATGGAAGAGGTTCCAGATATGTTTAGTGTTGTATAAACTCTTTCAAATGTAACCAAAGTATTTACAACTAAAATGCAGTTGCAGCTTTTAAATTCAGTAAAATATCTGATATATCTGTCATATATGGCCTAGTACAGGGGTCTGAAACCTGAGGCTCTGAAATGAATACCTGTTTTTTGTTTACATTTTCATTTTTATTTATCATCATTGTAGGTCTAATGTACGATGGTACGACAGAGTATTAGGGCCACACTGAGGAAAAAGAATATATCTGAGATTTTGAGAATAAAGTCATAATATTATAAAGTAGTAATTTTACGTGTTATTTTCCTTTTTTTCGTAATATTATGACTTTTTTTCTCGTAAAGTTTTGATTTTATTCTCATAATATTACTACTTTATTCTGTAAATCTCAGATGTTTTTTCCCTCAATGTGGCCCTAATACTCCGTCTTACATTGTCTCTTTGGCCCTCACTGCATTAGATTTATATACTATATACTAAGACTATAAACTGTGTTACCTTCATCACAATGAGCAAATGTTTTGCCTTTTTTTTGCCTAAAATGGCTCTTTTGACAGTAAAGGTTGCTGACCCCTGACCTAGTGTCATGGTGCCAAGTTAATTTAGTTAATAAGACAGAAAATAAAAAAATTCAAAGATAGATGATTTATGGGCCTTTTAATGTTGTATATATTTCATCTGATTAATATTATTAATGTTTGTTTATTAACTGGCTTCCTGACATTTTTAATGCAATAGTAAGTTGTGTCCTCTTCACTGTGTGTGTGTGTGTGTGTGTGTGTGTGTGTGTGTGTGTGTGTGTGTGTGTGCCCCTCAGCGCCCCCCAGTGGCCCTCTGCTCTCCTCCTCCTCTTCCAGCAGCAGCAGCACCGACCGGCTGACTGACTGCAGAGGATGAGCTCAGCTGACCGTCTCTCTCTGGCTCTTATTATTATGTCCTCGAACGAGGCGCCAACACCCAAACACAGACTCAGTCACAGACTCAGTGCGGCAAAACAGAGAGTCTCTCCTCAGCAGCCTCAGCAGCGGCTCTAATGAACGAGTCTGCAGCAGCAAGAAACATGAGTCACGAATGAGGTCTGCAGGATGTCGTTTAAGGTAAACCAGCTTTTTCCATCCATCATTGTCTCTCTGTGTACGAATCCTTATAGGGCCTCGATGAGAAAACATCACACATGCTTTCTCTTTAAGTGGAGCTGCAGATCAGGGTTTATTTAATGACCTGCTGTTTAACTGTGAGCTGGAATTAAATAGGCTGTTCAATGCAATAATCACAGTCGAGATGTGCATGTGTAGTAAGGTATCATATGGCCTGTGGTCCTACCTGGATTTCACACATTAACCTGTATAGTGTGCATGCACTGTTTGCAAAGCATTTTATTAAATGATTGTATTTCAATTAAATTAATATAATAATATAATATATAATATATAATAATAATAATAATAATATTAATATATATAATAATATAATTACATTTTATTCAGATCCCTTCAATCATATTCTGAAAGAGATGGAAATATGTGTGTTAGTTTGACCCATTTTTGGACAGATGGAGCAGGAGAAAAAGAGAGAGGATGGTCTTTTATGATACTATGGTGGCCTGTAGACACACTAGGGACAGTTATTGATGTTTAAAAGACATGAAAAAGTGCATTTTGCATAATAGGTGACCTTTAAACCTCCACTCTGCTGCCTGAACTGTCAGTGTGTTTAATACTATAATGGTGGTTTAAGGTCACCGGTGGTGGTTGTTGTGTGTATTTACCCTGCAGAAGGAAACACCCCTGGCTAATGCTGTGTTTTGGGCAGCGAGGAAGGGGAACTTGGCTCTTCTTCAGCTGCTGCTCAACAGCGGACGCGTGGACGCCGACTGCAGAGACAGTGTACGGACGCTGCATGTCCTCCTGGCTGCTCAGCTGCACGCTTCTTTAACCATAACCCACCTGTGGTAGGGACACAGAGAGCTTCACGCCTTACCTCTGTGGTTGCATGTGTGTGTATCACACATTTTTTTATTTTCATCATAATAATAAAGGGTTTCATGTGTTAAAGGTACAGTGTGTAGGATTTAGTGACATCTAGTGGTGTGGTTGCAGATTGCAACCAACTGAGTACTCCTCCGCTCACTCTTCCCTTTCTAAGACTGGTAACGTGAGCCGCCGAGTGCAAAACCGTGGTAACACCGTTCACCTCACTCAGAGGTCATCCATAATAACCATAACACAACCATAATAACACTACTTTAAGGTCCTGACACACCAAGCTGACGGTCGGCCGTCGGACAGTTTGGGGCCGTCGGTGAGCGTATGTCGGCCTAGTTTTTTCAGTGTGTCCCTCACCGTCAGTTCTAGTCTGCCTGTGTCTGACGTTTTTCGTCCGATTCAGCATGCTGAATCGGCGGTGGCGCCCGTAGGTGAGAGAAATCACTCTGATTGGCTGTTCAGCTTAAACTAATCAGTGCACGAGAAGAGAAACGGACATGAGGAAAGCAAGACAACGAGTATAGTCAGGAGAATCATCTGATCATTCTAATACGCGGATATTTTCACAGTGACATGAACACCTGGAATGAAGCTAAGTGGTGAGTGAGAGTGTGAAAATGGTCGGCAGACGCCGCTTTGTTTCATGTACGTATCATAACAACAGCTTGTATATCCACCATCCTCGGTCTTCTGTTTTTGAATGATGAATACAGACTACCACCGCCTGCTGGTGTGGAGAGTTATTTCATCTCACGCAGGCGCAGAACGTACGTGGTAGTCGACCGTTGGCTGTAGTCTTTGTGGTGTGTTCAAGTGCAACTTTTTGGCCAAGACAAAGTCGACGTGAGGCGACGCAACAGGCGGCCTTCGTCGCCGCTAGTTCTTTGATGTCGGGTTGGAGTGTCTGGGCCTTTAGGAGCAGCGGAAGTCAGTCAGCGGCAGGCGGTACCACGGTTTTGCACTCTACGCCTCACGTTACCGCAGTTTCACAAGAATGTCAGAGAACTATGGTGACCTTCAGGTAACGTAAAAACGTGGATGTCTCTCTCACTAGAGCCAGTGTTTGGTTTGTCCGCTCTGGGCTACTGTAGAAACATGGCGAGCAACATGGCGGACTCTGTGAAGAGAACCAGCTCCCAATGTAGATATAAATGGCTCATTCTAAGCTAACGAAAACACAATTATTCTTATTTTCAGTTAGCTATACACTAAAGAAAGCACACTTATTAATATATTATATTCCATTTCTGCTATTAGATCCCATGAAATGTTACACACTGTTCCTTTAAGTTGGAAATTCTTCAGAATTTAGTGGTTTCATCACATTTTAAAGTATTTTTCAGCAAGTCATTTGCAATAAAACATCCAAGGTTGCTAATTTATTGTTGCCAACAATCTCCCGCACACTAACTTGCAAAAATACATTTATTTGTGATGTTTCGGCCCCTGATGTAGCTTATTTTTGCAAGTTAGACAATGTACTGTGAGTATGCAACTTTTGATCTACTCGTCCCTCTCCTACGCACCTGCATCATAAAACAGATGTACAAAGAGTTCTTCTGCTAATTTCTTGTTGCCGTGCTTCTTTTCAGTATGGAACGACAGCGCTGATGGTGGCGTCGTACAGCGGCCATTATGAGTGTGCCAAAGAACTCATCATGCAAGGAGCCGACATCAACTACCAGAGAGAGGTATGATCGCACAATAACTGGCTATAGCCCGTGGAAACAATGCATCACAGGGAAACTGGAGTCAGCAAAATCCACCTGAAACAACTTACAGACTGCTTCTGAAGACTCCTGAGCCAGGCCTTTAATTGAATATTCATATACATACATACATGGAAAGTTTTTTTTCAAGTTCAAGTAAAATGAAAACAGCCTTTTATCTCTTTTAATCGTCCTTTCCAGACAGGTTCTACCGCCCTGTTCTTCGGCTCCCAGCATGGACACGATGACGTTGTGAAGCTCCTCTTTGAGTTTGGTGCCTCCACTGAATTCCAGACAAAGGTACGCAGCAGCAGGACAATGGATGTGTATATAACAGCCTTTTATAATACTGGGTGTGGTGGAGACTGCTGAGATGCTATCATGGGCAGATTATTGTGGCCATTTTGTGTCTCTTTGTAGTCATTTTGAGTCTCTTTGTAATTGCTTTGTGTCTCTTTGTAGTAATTTTGTGTCTCATTGTAGTTGTTTTGTGTCTCTTTGTGACCATTTTGAGTCTCTTTGGGGCCATTTTATGTCTTTGTTGTCACTTTGAGTGTCTTTGTAGTTGCTTTGTGTCTCTTTGTAGTCATTTTGTGTCTTTTTGTGGTTGTTTTGTGTCTCTTTGTAGTTGCTTTTTGTGGCTGTTTATATCTCTTTGTGGCCATTTTGTGTCTCTTTGTAGTCATTTTGCATCTCTTTGTGGTTGTTTAGGGTCTTTGTGGCCATTTTGTGTCTGTTTTTAGTCATTTTGAGTCTCTTTGTGGTTGTTTTGCCCCTTTTCATAGTCGTCTTGGGTTTCTTTGTGGTCTCTTTGTAGTTGTTTTGTTCTATTTGTTGTATTTTTGTGTCTCTTTGTGGTAGTTACATGTTTCTTTGTGGTCATTTTGAGTCTCTCGGTACGTGTCTTTTTGAGTGACATTTTGTAGGTGAAGGCCGGGGGGTGTCCTGACACTTTGGGCCCCTGGGCCTGTTCCTGTTAGGCCTGTTCAGTAATCCACCCATGGATGCTGTCATCTCAGACGTGTGACCTCAGGGCGCTTCGTGTAGTGATAAGGAGACAAAGACACAAAATATGCTGCTCAAGCTGCTTTTTCACACCTCTGGAGACTTTAGAGAAGTTCTCTCTGCAGCATGCAACACACAGTGGTGTCTATTAACTGTTAATATCACCTGGTTTTATTGTGTTTTTTTGTGGCAGGACGGTGGCACAGCTCTCACCGTCGCCTCTCAGTACGGACACTCCAAGGTGGTGGACACCCTGTTGAAGAATGGAGCCAATGTTCACGACCAGCTGCATGTGAGTCACATCTTCGGCCTCTTCACTAGACCTGTCTCCTGTCTCTGTCAGTAACTCTGTCTGTCAGGTAGTTTTTATAGTTAGTTTGCACACAATGTCCCCAGCAGCTGGAATCCAGCCTCTCAGGTTTCTGCAGACTGCTGAGTCAGACACGACCAACATTTGGGAGGATTAGAGTCTGTCCTCAGGCAGCGGAAAACAACCTGACTGCACATACATATATTTATGAAATAGTAGTGATAGTAATAAGTTAAGAAAACACTTTTTTGCTTAGTTGGAAGCTTTTCTGAAAGTTTTTCAGCAGAAAGTGTTGTTCTTTTATGTTTCAGGACGGTGCCACCCCTCTGTTTCTCGCCGCCCAGGAGGGTCACGTGACTGTGATTCGTCAGCTGTTGTCATCCGGTGCTAAGGTTAACCAAGCAAGGGAGGTAATGACCTCGCCTCTTTAGCATTTTTAGAGATTTAAAGGGACACAGTCACACATGCAGTCGCCTCTTTAGCTCACAGCATCTCTAATTCTCATCCCTCCAAGTTATTTCATGACTGTAATATTCCTCTTTCGTTGCACCTCTTCCCTCTTATGTCCTTTGTCTCCCCTCATCCATGTGTTCTCCAGGATGGTACCGCCGCCCTGTGGATGGCAGCTCAGATGGGTCACAATGAGGTGGTGAGGGTGCTACTCCTCCGTGGTGCAGATCGGGATGCTGACAGAAAAGTGTGTGGTTCTTTTAGAATCAATAAAGTACATGAGGGGATTATTGATTGCCGTTGTTTAGTCCTCTTGTCCCAAACTAGACTAGTAAGCAGCCTACCTGTACTATCCAAAGTGTCAAGAACGTTTGAATAGTATAAGCCTGTGTACTACTACTGCTGCTACAGGATTTGTGGAATCACGCACCGTACAGACCGTCTTACACTCATAACATCTCAGAGTTTGAACATCTACAGTTCCAAGACAACTGTTCAACTTTATCTGCTGATGAGGACCATGTAATATAGCCGAAAGCCTCCGAGCAAGTGTGTAAGAGGACCTTGATTTGAGATTGTTTTCTAAATAATTGTGTGTGTTTTCTCTGCTGTCTTTCAAGGACGGATCAACAGCGTTATTCAAAGCAGCTTTTAAGGGACACAACAGCGTCATCGAGGAACTTCTCAAGTTTTCTCCTTCAATTGGTCTTCTCAAGGTAGAGGATGCTGCCAGTGAATGTAAAACTATTCCTTTAATACTAACCCTGCAGCACTGGAGTTTATATTTATTAATGACTGGAGAATACAAGTGTAAAGGAAAATAGACGCACACTCGTAGCCACGATGCAAAAAGAATATTCATTAATTTTTCAACATGACAGTCTTCTTCAGGGTAATACCTTGAAAACCCTGAAAAAAATACAAGAATAAAGACAAAGTAGTCGCACACTCGCAGCCACGATGCAAAAAATAAATTATTTTGCGTCGACATGACAGATACCTCTGTCATTTTTTTGCATCGTTGCTGAGTGTGCAACTATTTTCCTTTACACTTCAGCACTGGTGTGCGTTCCTCCTCTCCCTCATCCAATAACTGGAGAATACAACACCTCTTCCATTAGCATTATGAATCTTTTTATTTGTTGTCTCCAGAATGGCTCTACTGCCCTTCATGCTGCTGTTATGGGTGGAAATATTCGAAGTGTTCTGCTGCTGCTCGGGGCCAACGCAGACCCGTCACTACCCAACAAGGTGAGGCACGTAGATTTAAAACATGAGACAGAACATGAGTAGATAACTTCAGCTTCTGAACTATTTCTCGTGTGTGTTTCGCAGAGTAATGAACTCCCTGCAGATCTTACAAAGAGCGATCGCATCCTAAAGGTGTTACATCCAAAGATGTTAAATGGAGACAGCTGATGACGAACCCAGACTGCTGCCTCCATGCCTGCCTGTAAAACACTCACTGGTGATGTGTACTGAGGGGGGGGATTTAACAACAATACAGTGTCAAATCTACTCAACTACAACATGTACTGTACATGGTGCTTGCTTTTGATTGCGACTGAAATTAAGCCATTAAATGTTGAATAAACCTGGACTAAATCTAATGCAACACAACGTGCAACCAAAATGTCTGCCATGTGCATCATCTCCTTCACTCTGTTGTTCTACAGTATATATGCATTTATTTTTGTTTACCCCAGGTGTTGTAAGATTTCTAGATATTTTTTGCACACTTTTTATTTGCCTTTTCAATAATAGATGTAATAAAGTGTAAATTTGTTATTCAACCATAAATGGCAGTGTGCATGTTTTTATTTAATGTGTGAGGATTAAGGAATTTTATTTTGAAAAGTCATAGATGTCATGATTAGTATTTTAATAATAACAATAATAGCAAAATAAATGATTATTTATTATCATTTATCATCATTATTATTTATTATATGAGTTATTTGTAATGATTAGTATTCACTAGAGGTCAGTAATTTTAGATGTACACCTGTCTCACACCTGTAACTCACTTTTATTATGCTTGAATTTGATTTGAGTTATTTTTTTTCTCTGCAAAGTGAAATAATGAATTCTAAATATTTTCATCTTTACTACATAGACATAAATATTTAGAATTAATTATTCTACTTTGCAGAAAAAAAATGTATTTTTTTATTTTTTATATTTATTTAATATTTACATCTATGTAGTAAAGATAAAAATAT
Source organism: Sebastes umbrosus (assembly GCF_015220745.1). NCBI lineage: Eukaryota > Metazoa > Chordata > Actinopteri > Perciformes > Sebastidae > Sebastes > Sebastes umbrosus. The sequence goes on along the minus strand of NC_051273.1, from coordinate 24,472,992 downwards.
TTAGATTTTTTAAATTCTTAAAATTAATTATTTCAATTTGCAGAAAAAAACGGAAATGTATTTGTTATGTTTTATATTTATTTAATATTTATGTCTATGTGGTCAAGATAAAACAATATTTAGAATATTTAGAATTAATTATTTTACTTTGCCGAAAAAAATATTTTTTAATTTTTAATTTAATTTTTTAATTTTTATTTAATTTACGTCTATGTAGTTCAGATAGAAATATGTAGAATATTTGGATTTTTTAATATTTAGAATTAATTACTTTACTCTGCAGAAAAAACGAAAATATATATTTTTTATTATTTATATTTATTTAATATTTACATCGATGTAGTCCAGATGAAAATATTTATTTAGATTTTTTTAATATTTAGAATTAATTATTTTACTTGGCAGAAAAAAACGGAAATGTATTGATTTTATTTTTGTATATTTATTTAATATTTACATCTATGTAGTAAACATATATAGAATATTTCGATTTTTTAAATATTGAGAGTTAATTATTTTACTTTGCAGGAAAAAAAAACTGAAATGTATTTAATATTTGCATATTTATTTAATATTTATATATATTTTTTATATTTTATAATATGTATTTAGTTGTTGTTAAAAGCCTGACTGAGCTCTCACGTCAGCTGACGAAGATGACAATAACATTGTCACGTCACCACCCCGGAAGTGAACTTTTGTTGTTGATGCGGAAGCAGAGAGAGGCGAGACTTTAAAGATGTTATGCGACTGAAGTTTTGATATATAATGAAACTTAAGTAGCTGGTAACAAGTTAAACCAATAAGATAATTCTCGAGTTAACAGTTGAATCTAAAGTTTGAGCCAGACATTAACCTCTAGATGGCTGGAGGTAACTTACAGGTGAGTGACAAACTTCTGTTCAGCTAGTTTACCTGATTACACAACAAGGTGTGACGTCACAAGAGACTTCTAACAATTCACTTTTTAATGAACTAAATGTCTAAAAAACATTGAAATATTATATAAAACTAAAGATATGTTGAATCATAACTGACTGTATATTATATATATACTGTATTGTAGTTCCATACATTACCTGTATGGAGGTAAACACATACAAAACCAACAGGTAGCTTGACAGACTTCATACCTTTACTCAAGTACTACAATTTTGAGGTACTTGTACTTTACTTGCATAACACTATTTCCATTTTATGCTTCTTAATACTTCTACATCTATTACATCTCAGAAGTAAATAGGCTATTGTTATTTTTACTTCACTACATTTATTTGACAACATTAGTTGCTAGTTTGTTTGCAGATTTAGATTATTAATACAAAATAATAATACTCAACTCATACATTAGGATGTACTATTATAGATTAAACTACCCAGTAGTATATGAAGTTTTTAAAATTATGATATTTTTATTAAATTAAATTAAATTAAATTAAATTAAATTAAATTAAAATAAATTAGATTAAATATTCCAGGCAATATTTTTTGGGTTCTTGTTAATTTACTCCCTTATTGTAATTTATTTACAATATTTTTATGTGCATTCTTTTGGGAAAAATTGTTAATAAGGACCAAAATAAATTACTACTGTACAAGTACAAAGATTTGAACATAAAGATGAACTAACTCTGTACCAAGGTTTAGAAGTAATAATATTAATGTCTTTTTTCACTTTTTTTTTTATAATTTAGGAATACTTTATGAGAGCTACAAGTTAACAACAACATTTGGGTTGCCAGGTTGTGAAAAAGATACTAAACATATATAAAGAAGTTCAGGTTCCATTATCACGTTTCTGATGACATTTTCCCTTTAAACTTAAAATATAGTTTCATTTCAATAACTTGAGGCCCAAAGAGGTCAAATTAAAGGGACTATTTGTAACTTTCAGAAATGCTTCTTAACAGCGACACCTGTGGCCGTGAAATCAACGAAAGTCAGCGTCGGGCTCGCGCTTGCTCGCTCTAAATATACCTGAACGAGCATCGCTCAAAACAGTGAGGCGACACACGTCAGCTAAAAGCACAATATCACTCTATATTTCAGCTGCTTGGCAGTAATGTTAGCTGACCAGATGAAGGTCTCTCCATGAACATGATTTAGATCTGATCCTAGTGTTGGCTTTTCCTGCCTAAGTGCAGGCTGAAGCAGCGGGGCTCTGCAGAGTGTCTCCTCTGCTCTCTCCGCCCGCAGCCGGAGAGAGCAGAGGAGACACAGGCACCCGGTCGGTAACGAGAGGTTAACGTAACTCTCTCAAGAGCTCCGTCACTTCACAAGACACGGGAAACCTCTGTTGGTCTGGAGGAACTGCAGAATTTATTTCTGCACAAACGTCCCCTGTGCATTCACTAGATATTCTCAGAGCTAAACTAACTCTTCTGCAGTGAGGAGTGAGCGCGCGTTCACGTCTAGAGGTGGAGCGAGACAGCGAGGACGCGCGCGCATTCTGAGTGAAGGAGAGCAGGCAGCGGACACGAGGCTGCAGCCTTTAAAAGGACTATTTGTAACTTTTTAAGCGTATAAATGTAGCGGGTCGCCACACATGCGCGTTCGCATATGCGCGCTCGCGTGTGGCCGCTGCCTCTCCAACTCTGCCTGCCTGCCTTCGCTCAGAGAGCGCGCGCGTTCTCAGCTCGCTCCACCTCTAGACGTGAACGCGCGCTCACTCCACACTGCAGAAGAGTTAGTTTAGCTCTGAGAATATCTAGTGAATGTACAGTGGACGTTTGTGCAAAAAAAAATGCTGCAGCTCCTCCAGACCAACAGAGGCTTCCTGTGTCTTGTGAAGTGACGGAGCTCCTCAGTTAGTAACGTTATCGTCTCGTTACCGACCGGAAGCCGGTGTCTCCCTGCTCTCTCCGGCTGCGGGCGGAGAGAGCAGAGGAGACACGCTGCAGAGCCCCGCTGCATCAGCCTGCACTTAGGCAGGAAAAGACAACACTAAGATCAGATCTAAATCATGTTCATGGAGAGACCTTCGTCTGGTCAGCTAACATTACTGCCAAGCAGCTGAAATATAGAGTGATATTGTGGTTTTAGCTGACTTGTGTCGCCTCACTGTTTTGAGCGATGCTCGTTCAGGTACATTTAGAGCGAGCAAGCGCGAGCCCGACGCTGACTTTCGTTGATTTCACGGCCACAGGTGTCGCTGTTAAGAAGCATTTCTGAAAGTTACAAAGAGGTCAAATTAACCAATTTTCCACTAAAAAGGATTTTTTTTTTGCAACCTGGCAAAGTTGCATGTGCAAATTAATTATTTACCATTAATAAAACACATTCATTATATTATTTTTCCTGTTGTCTGTCTGTTCTCAGAAAGCTATAGATCTCGCCAGCAAAGCTGCAGAGGAGGACAAAGCCAAAAACTACGAAGAGGCCCTCCGATGCTACCAGCATGCAGTGCAATACTTCCTTCATGTCATCAAGTGTGAGCTGCCTATCCGTGTTTGTATGTTTTCAACCATTATCTTCTGTTCAACTCATTGCGGTGATCTGATCTACTGCCTGTGTTACAGACGAGACTCAGGGTGACCGAGCAGCGCAGAGCATCAGAGCCAAGTGTGTGGACTACCTGGACCGAGCCGAGCAGCTGAAGGAATATCTGAAGAAGAAGGAGAAGAATCCTTCGGCCAAACCTGTCAAAGAGTCTGATGACAAAGGGTGAGTCATCATCTCCCGGTGTTTGTTACTGTGGTGACTTTCTTTAGTACTTGTTTAAATTCAGGCTCATTTTCTACAGTATACCTCTATTATTATAGGGAAAATAGAGACGAAGTTCTGGGGCAGTTAAATGCAAAAATGCACCAAATGAACACCTATAATAAGTACCCGGTTACAGAGTCTTTTTCAGGGCCCTTCCTAAGAATTTGCAATTTCATATCAGTTTCAGTAAAATCAAGTGTTACTGCATACCCCTAAAAAATACCAATCATTGTTCACTGTCAATAAATCACGATGTGGACTGTTGTTATTTAATTTCAGGGATGAAAGTGGTGATGGGGACGACACAGAGAAAAAGAAGTTCCAAAATCAACTCTCAGGTGATTGACGCTGTCGCTGCATTGAATGAACATCGAGGCAGATGCAGCAGTTACATATGATGTACTAAACATAATGAATGCTTTATCAAACCCATCTCTCTCTCTTAAAGGTGCCATTGTCATAGAAAAGCCAAACATTAAGTGGGACGATGTAGCCGGACTTGAGGGGGCCAAAGAAGCCTTAAAAGAAGCCGTGATCCTGCCCATCAAATTCCCTCATCTGTTCGTCGGTACAGAAAACAAGAGACAACGACGTTAAACCTCCTGATAATGAGTAGTGTTTAATAATACGGTATCTGTTTGTGAAGGAAAGAGAACTCCTTGGAGGGGGATCCTCCTGTTTGGCCCTCCAGGAACGGGGAAATCCTACCTGGCCAAGGCGGTGGCCACGGAGGCCAACAACTCCACCTTCTTCTCCGTCTCCTCCTCCGACCTCGTGTCCAAGTGGTTGGGAGAAAGTGAAAAGTGAGGCCCGGGTTTCTTTTACATGATGATAAAACTGAGAATAAGATAAACTGATGATATAAACATCGACTGTTTCTCTCTCTCTAGGTTGGTGAAGAACCTGTTCTCTTTAGCCCGAGAACACAAGCCGTCGATCATTTTCATCGATGAGGTCGACTCTCTCTGCGGCTCCAGGAGCGAGAACGAGAGCGAAGCAGCGCGCAGAATTAAGACAGAGTTCCTCGTCCAGATGCAAGGTGAGTGAGAAGAGATGACCTGAAAAACTAATAGCAGTACTTTGTTTATGAAGTGTAAGAAATTTCCTCCTCCTCCTCTCAGGTGTTGGAAATGATAACGAGGGGATCCTGGTCCTGGGAGCCACCAACATACCGTGGACACTGGACTCTGCAATCAGGAGGAGGTTAGTTTCCTACGTTCTCTTTGAAAACTACAAGGAGAGCATCCTTTTTAAACGTAATCTCAAATGACAGCTCTTGATTATTATTCTTAAAGGGAAAGTGTGTAGGATTTGGCAGCATCTAGTGGTGTAGTTGCAACCAACTGAGTACCTCTCCGCTCACTCCTCCCTTTCCAAGACCCCCTTTCCGTTCGCCTCCCTCAGCATACTTGCCAACCTTGAGCGCTTAAAAAAAGGGAGGATTTCAAACCCAAAGCGGGGGGCTTGGGGGTCCTTCAGAGACTTTGTTTCCTGCATTCAGGTGACTTTTAAAGAATGAAAATAACAAAATAATAAGTACACTGCAACAGCATTTCTATGTTAAACTTTTAATTTTACCTTTAACTCCCAGGAAAGAAAACTGAATAATTCTCCCCTCTGGCGTAAACTTGGCGTGTGAATCTCAGGCATAAACTAATATTCATCAGTTTTTATAAATTTGTTTGCCTCTGCTTGAGTATTTCTTTCAGTTAGTTCTCTCCATTTCTCTCTCCGTCTCTCACTCCTTTCAGACACAATGCGACAACGGCACCACTGCGCTCTGAAACACATTATTTCCAATGAAGCTACCAGCAGAGTTGTGATGTACTGTAAATCAAACTCCGGCAAATTAATTGATGATCCAGTTTTATCACCAGAAATAAAACAATATTTAAGTACTGTTGCACTCAGGATGTCTCTTAGTAGTTGCTTCCAGGTCACATGTTGACATATGTGACCTGGAAGCAACTATTGTTCAATGGTCAACCTGCTGATCTCAGTAAAAATCTAGAAGCTTGCCGACATACAATTGACCAACAGTGTAAACAAAAATACTTAGTTTGAGAAATCTAGTCGTGTTTCTGTCTGCTGCATAATACTAAAGGTTTTCTGGAGAAACTGGGTTTGAAAGAAAGCCACTATGTTTGTACTTCGAGAGTGCAGCCTTTGATAGTGTTGATGACATCCCTCTTATTGATTAGGGGAAAAAAAGAGTCAACCTCTCAAACTAGTTTTATTCATGTCTGTCAGGTTGTATCTTTTTTTTATTTCAGTCAAAAACTTCTTATTAGACAAAATTAATATTGCAGCTGGAGCGCCACAACGCACCACACAACAACTCTACCATCTTTTCTGTAGTTGAAACATCAGGTCACTTATCCCTCTGTTCTCAGAGAGGTTTTCGGTTTCAAGAGAAAATTGAAGGGATAAAACAATCAGGATTTAAGAACTTAAATGATTCATAATGTCTTGAATCTTTTGTTTCTCTCAGGTTTGAAAAGCGGATCTACATTCCTCTGCCAGACGGGCACGCCCGCTCCTTCATGTTCAAACTGCATCTGGGCTCCACCCCTAACAAACTGACGGAGGACGACTTCGCCACTCTGGGCAAAAAGTCACAGGGCTACTCCGGAGCGGACATCAGTGTTATCGTTAGAGACGCCCTCATGCAGCCCGTCAGGAAGGTTCAGTCAACCACTCACTTCAAAAAGGTAAAAACAACAGCAACAGTTCACACACACAAGAAAAAAAACTGCTCAACTATTTCATTGCAAATCCACAAAATTATTATTATCAAAATTATTTAAAATAAGCAGAAGACAACCATTCATTACTTTTTCCTACTGAAAAAATGAAAATGTATGTAATTGTCATTAATTATTGACTGCATGAGCTGTGCCAGAACAGCGTTTTTGAATAGATGTGGTTATATATCGCTATAAAACCTAATAGAAACTCAAGTTTTTCTTTTTTGCCAACCAGATATAATTAATTAAATGGTAACAAGAAAGTTCACCAATTGGGAGACACTAAATAGACATTATTGATCCAAGAAATAGTTAAAATAGTTACTCATTCTCACCTTAAACGTGCCTGTTCAGCTGAATTAATCTGTCAAACTGAACTCAGAATGAACTACTTAGTATCTAATGTTTATTCTACTTCTTCCTTCCACACATAAAACACACACTAATTAAGGTTCGCGGGTCATTATGGAACAATCCCGACGTTGTGGTGGATGACCTCCTGACTCCGTGTTCTCCGGGTGATCCCGACGCCATAGAGATGACGTGGATGGACGTCCCTGGAGAGAAACTTCTAGAGCCAGTCGTGTCCATGGTAAGAAAAGACTTTCGCCAGGAAGGAAAATATGTGCATGTTATCATGTTATGTCGATCAGTGTTACTGACAAACACAGAGGAGTGCAGTGATCGGCTTTATTGTGACCTCTGTGATGTTTCCCGTGCAGCATGACATGCTGAGGTCGCTGGCAAGCACCAAGCCGACAGTGAATGAGGAGGACTTGGAGAAGCTGAAGAAGTTTACAGCGGATTTTGGTCAAGAAGGCTAATAACACTCAACACTCCTCATACTCCTTTAATAAGACTGTAACTAACAATTATTTTCACGGTCAATTATGCTTGTGATTAATCGATTAATCTTTATCGTGTCAAAGAGTGAAAAATGGTTGAAAATGTCCATCGACAGGTTACAGGAACACAGACTTCTTTAGTTTTGTGTTCTGATTAATGGTGATTCTAACCGATCAAGGCAGTGGTAGACCAGCAACTCCTCTGTGTTCTACGAGGTAAAATTACTGTTTTTGTCAATGGAGTCTGGTGGCTTTGAAGAGAGCATAGATAACAGCTTCAATTCCTGGTCGGAAACGTCTGTCTGACGTCAAGGTAAAGTGGTGAAAATATTCTAAATATAGCGTACACTTAAACTGATTTTGATTTTTTTAGGTGTCTAAAATCCGTTTAACTGCTGCCCCCGTCCACAGCAGTACATTACTTTGCTCCCGTGCTGGTACTCCTGTCCGTTTCTCCAAACTCCATCTACTGTAGGTAATACACTGACTATGGAGAAGTACCTCATACAACCCCACTGAGAAACACCTGAACTATCCCTTTAATGTTTTATTGAAGATAAAGTCGCTGTTTTTACTGAAGAATTGACCAAAATGATTAATCGATGATCAAAATCTTAATTGATGACTTTTTTACTGATCAACTAATCAATTAATCGACTGTTTCAACACTATTTATCACTAATTTATCAATCTACTGATGCTCGTGTTTACATACATATTTCTTTTACTTGCTGGTTTTATTTTGCATGTCTCAAACCAAAGTGATAATAATCTTTAAAGTTTGTTTTAAAGACCACCATTACTGTTCTAAAATATGTGGGTAAATGCACATTTTCAATACTACATACCTCTTAATATCGTCTAAAGGGGATTATGTTGCACATAACAGAATCAGTTTCAGGGTTGGCTTTTATAAGTGGGTCTTTATACCGTAAAATTTAGGAATACTAACTCTCTTTTAAACATATAAATAACCTTTTACTTGTTATTTTTATTTCTCTATATACAAAGTTGTCAATACCAGCTAAAAAGGGGCCTTCTGGGTTTCTGTTGAGTTATTAAACTTTACAGGAAACTTTAAATATTGTGCAATAATGCTTTTTAAAGCATTTCTAAATTCTGTCTATGCATCTAGTTTTAACTTTAATACTTCCGTAGTCGATTACTGTTTGTTCTGAATTACTCAGTTGGTTTGAAATATTTCTTTTGGGGGTTTAGAGGTTTCTTACTGTTACATTTGCACTATTTGTTGTATCCTCCACGACATGTTCTGTGAAGGAAAGTCTCAGGGTTAAATAAACAAAACAAAACAACAGGAGTCATTATTAACTTTGTGAATATATATATTTAATTGTTAAAATACATCTCTTAGTTAATTATTATATAGTTGTACTCTAAATGCAGGGTAGATCATAATTTAATTAGTACATTTGATAGGAGAAATATCAACAGGTTAATTTCTTTAAACTACCTAAGACCTGTAGAAAATTGACATCAATGTTACGCTGCTTGCACAAGCTGATAATTTAGCTAAAATTACATAATTTTAGTCTGACATATCTCTTGGTCAGTTAAGTGTTCATTAATAAAGATATGCTGTAGTATTTGAAGAGCAGATACATTTTCTATTGAGCAGAAGTTGCTATTTCAAAGTGAATAAATGCAGTCTTAAATAACATTTGGAGTGAAAAATAAAAGTCCAGGCCAATTGAAAATGTAACTAAATCTCAAGAGACTTCTGTGCGTACCGCACCGAGCCTACTGAAATGAAAACCAAAATATCAATTCAAACATATTTCAAATGAAAAGTATGGTTCAACAGCTGCCAATGAAAGAAAACGACCATAAATAACGCATCATGCACGTATAAGAGTTGGAGGAGTGACGTCCCTTTTCACTTCAAAGCACATCGTGTAAATGTCAGCGTTTCCTCAAACATGAGACTTATTTGTGGTGGTGACGACATCAGACATCCATCACAACCTCAAAACGCTACAACTTTTTATTATTATTGCTTTGTGTGTCATCTCAGCCTGACTCCACCACAAATAACCCGAGAGCCGAAGAAACACTGCAACCAAAACAAGACGAGTAGTACGTGTAAAACAAAGTAAAGGTACAGTACACAGAGGTGAACACAAAACCTGTAAAAAACAAAACACTTGATGGCTATTAAGGTAATTCAGCAAATATATAAAAGGACAAATGTGCTCTGTGAAACAGAAACAAAGGACCTGAAATATACAGTACATAAAAGGAGTAGTGTCTTTGCTGTCGTTTAAATAACTTAAAGAAGGAGAGATGCACCGATCGATCAGTCTCGTATATCTATATATTGGGGGGGGGGACATCGATACAGTATAGTGAGGCGATATTTGGTGTGGCGTTACTGTATCGATACACGGGACGTCAGGTATTGATCATTTATTATATAAACTATTAACCTCTTAACAATCCAACGGTTGCTATTTTGTCTTTCAGAGGTTGTAGTTCAGTCTTAAAGCTAGAAAACCTGAGGAATCCATCAGTACCAACCATGTTATGTTAGCTTGTCGGGAAGAACGCTAAATAACGCTCCAAAGTTACGCTAAATTTTTGGCGATGAAAAAACTGGCATGGCCATTTTCAAAAGGGGTCCCTTGACCTCTGACCTCAAGATATGTGAATGAAAACCTGATAAAAGATAATAAATCTCAATATACAGTAATTTGACCTGGTAGAACACAGAGGAGTTGCTGGTCTACCGCTGCATCTATCAGTTAGTTTGTGTTATTGTGTGACTTTGGTGAATCCAGACTAACCCTTTAAAACACCAAAGTCACACAATAACACAAACAAACTAACCAATCGAGGCAGCAGTAGACCAGCAACTCCTCTGTGTTCTACCAGGTAAAATTACTGTTTTTGTCAATGGAGTCTGGTGGCTTTGAAGAGAGCATAGATAAGGGCTTCAGTTCCCCGACAGAAAGGGCTAAATATATACGCTAAATATAGCGTACGCTTAAACTGATACTGATCCTTTTAGGTGTCTTAAATACATAAATAAAAAACACTTTTGTTCTGAGAAAGAAAGAAAATAGCAATCGGTACATCTCTATTGACTCAGTGAGTGAGTAATTGTTGTATTTTTTGGTTAAGAACATTCATATTCAGACAACACAAAGGGGGTGGCAAACTGCCACACAGGGCGATATGAGAAAGTGCTAACAGTATTTACTGTGTATATATATATATACTGTATATATAGAACACATAGGGAGTAAATCACTGCCCATCACAATCATGCTTCATAGATGGAAGTAGCCCAACAGACATATTTTACTCCGACTCCTGTGATGGCACAGAGAAGAGGCCAAATGCTGCTAATACGGGGGGGTGGGGGGGACGGTTTGCTACTAGATGGACATTAATAAAGACACTAGAAGACGGAGAAGAGAGAGCCGAGTGCCAGACCAGTTGCTGCTCCGGCGAGCATTCCCAACGCCACGTCTCCTCCGTCTTCACGCTGGCGTTCCTGAATAACAACGTGGTTCACTCCGGGAGCGGGGTACCCACCTAGAACAAAAACATGATGTCTCATTTAAGTTTGCAATTATGGAATTTTAAGCTTGTGTTGAGAAATGTGCAGTTATTTACCTTGGTACTGGTAAGGATAGGCTACAGCGTAGGGCTGCCCGTCAGCAGAGTATACGATCTGTGTAGCCTGTGGTGGAAATCCAACATAGTCTCCATACGGGCCCGGGGCATAACCCTGCTGAAAAATAACAGAAAACAAGACCATGAAGACACTATTGATCCTCTGTGGGATGCTATGCACTAGAAAGCCCTTCACATTACTAAAGAGTCATTTGACTCAGTTAGGGCTGCAGCTAACGATTATTTTCATCATTGATTAATATGTCCATTATTTTCTCGATTAATCGATTAGTTGTTTGGTCTTTAAAATGTCGATCAGTGTTTCCCAAAGCCCAAGATGACGTCAGAGAATCAGAAAATGTTACTTTTTTTCTTAAAAAGTTTTACTAAAATTGATTATCAAAATAGTTGGTGATTAATTTAATAGTTGACAACTAAATAAATTAATCGTTGCAGCCCTAGATTCAGTGATAATTTCACAAATACTGTTTAGTGGAGCATTTAAACACTTCCATTACTCCACTGGTAGATAGCAGTAGACTCCAACTTTATTTGTTGTTATGTCGGGCTGCAACTAATGATTATTTGTATTATCGATTAATCTGTTGACTGTTGAATTTTCTCAATTAATCGATTAGTTGTTTGGTCTACAAAATGTCAATCAGTGTTTCCCTAATGCCCAAGATGACATCCTCAAATGTCTTGTTTTGTCCACAACTCAAAGTTATTCAGTTTACTGTCAGAGAGGAGTAAAGAAACCAGAAAATATTCACATTTAAGAAGCTGGAATCAGAGAATTTTTACTTTTTTTTTCTTAAAAATGTACTCAATGTAAACCAATTATCAAAATAGTTGGTGATTAATTTAATAGTTGACAACTAATCGTTTAATCGTTGCAGCTCTAGATTCAGTGTTAATATCACAAATACTGCTTTGTGGAGCTTTTAAACACTTCCATTACTCCACCAGTAGATGACAGTAGACTCCAACTTTATTTGTTGTCATGTTGGAGTCTTTTGTTTTGGTTTTTGTCAGCTTGGTTTTCCCTTAAGAAGGATCACGTCAAACCAAGCCAAATTGTGCAGTAGAACATATACTGCAATTATATATGACACGTGGTGCAAATTATAAATACAGCATAATAATAAAGTACTATTATTTACAGTTTTTATGCCTTTAACAATGCTTGTCCTTAGATGTAAACAAGACTCATAATTATAGAAACAAATTGTTACTTGGTAACAATCCTATTCGGAGATTTACAGAATTGAGTTTGATAAGTTTATTGAGGAAAAAAATGCACAGGTGCATTGCCAGTAGCTTTAAAGTAAAAAGTGTGTTGAACTAAACTTTTAACATTTTTCTGTCACATGTATAGTAGTTATGCCTTTTACCTGAGGTGGAGGAGCATATTCTGAGTACGGGGGAGGAGCAGATGCCATCACTTCCTGTGCAAAGCCGATCTGAGGTGTAGCAACCACCTAAAAGTAAAAATGAATACAGCACCAATGAGGCCACCTCACCTGAAAGCTGACAACCAACAAAACTGAGCTACATGACGTTTGGACGAATGGACATAGAAGAGAATGACAGAGACAGTTCCTTCTACTGCACTGAGGTTACCGTCATAGAGGTATAATATGAGAGTTGTTTCACACAGCCAGTTTCATGTTCTAAGACTGTATTAGACTGTTTATGTCGCAGCTTATTTATTTAATAAGACAGATAAAGATAGACAGGCTGGTTTTACAACAACTTCCTGTTCTTATTTTGGTTAACAAATCAAAGCTCAAGTGATCTAAGATGTAGCAGAAACTCACCGCATTAATTCTGGCATCCTGAAGAGCCATGGTCCATGCCCTGCAACACAAAGTGGAAACCACAGACATAAAATAGTGTTTATTCTGAAAATAGAACTGAAGCATTCAACTTTAACAACACAGAAACAAAAATAGAGTGACCAAAATAATGCATCAAATTGATAAAATGCCTCAGCACGTATGTGTTGTCTTACAGAGCGTCATCTGCACTATCGGCACACAGGCTGATAACCCGTCCATCTCTGCACACTATCTGGAGCAACGCATCACGCATCTTCCCCTCCGGTGGGTTCAGATCTGAGAAGCAACACAGCAAGAAAAATAGAGAGGTGATGCATTTAAAAAATATGAACACAAGTTGGTTAATAATCTTAAGTGTGAGACGTCCTCATGCAGCAGATGACAAGTAGTACCTTGACATGCAGCAGAGTTGCGGATGTTAATGCAGTCGACCCTCATGTGGATGTCGTCCTCCATGTCGCGCCGTTGTTGATCATTATAGAACATAAGTCGTCCGTCAGACCACAAGTCAAACCAGTTTCTTTTCCACCGACGCAGTATGGTACCTTTTAATGAAAATATGATGTAAGAATCTTTTTACACAACATATCAAATGTCACAGCGTCTTTAAACAGCATTTAATAAGTATTGCCTAATATGGTCAACTGTTAGGGTTATGTCTGGCTACTCACTTTGTCGATGGAGCCAACCACTCTTCACCATAGCCATCTTAGAGGCAACACCTAAAACAATAAAATATATGTATACACATAAATCAGCATCTGTCACACAAAATATGACACAAAATAAGGGCTTCTCCCTCTCCATTATCTCTCTCTGTTGGAAAGATTATATACCTCGCCAAATTGTTGTAATATTTTATACTATACCATATGATACCATAGTGCATTTGATATTCTATTCAATTATGTTATGTTGCTGCACTAAACTACCTATTATATTACATTATATCTTACACTATGTTATACTATATGTTATATTGCTGTACTTAGGGCTGTCACAACATTAGATATTTCACTACACGATTAACGTGACCAAAAGAATTCACAATAACGATATTATTGCGATATAAAATATAGAAAATTTGAAACAAAAAATAATAATAATAATAATAATGCTATCAGTCAAATTAATCTTTAACTTTGTTTATTGCGCATTTTGTCTCTTTTTTTTCAAATGAATTACACTCAAAATACGAGTGTAGGGAGGTAGAGAGAGAGTCTGTAACTATAACTGTACATATAAAATTATTTAAGAGGTGTTGGATTATTTACATGATATTATCATATGTATATTATTAACATGATAAACATTTAATTTTTAAATATCACGGTTATCATCAATACCAGTATATCATGACAACCCTAGTTATACTTTACTTTATACCATATAGTATGTTATATTCTACTGTATTGCAACACTACTACACCTTGTACTATGTCTCATATCCCACACTATATCATAATGTACCATATTATATCGTATTATACAGATAAACACTGAGTACCATTACTTAATCATATATCATATATTAGCCTGGTGTACACTGTTTACATAGACTTGTTGCTGCTATTAATAACACCATTGTCACTTTACCTTGTCTCCAAATATTCTTCTATTTTTATTATATTCTTATTTTAGTTTATGTACCTCCTGTTATTTATGAATTGTTGTACTTATCTAGATGTATTTCATCTCATCTTGTTTGATGACTGGGTGTGGTAAACAAACCTCGTGACTGTTAGCACTATCAGCAGAAGTCCAAACTCAATCATATTTTCAGAACTAAACAGAAAAGCTATAAATAAGTGAGCACAGTGGAGATGACTGAGTTTACTGATTAAAGTTTCAGATATAAAGCTTAATATATCAATACTGTAACTTAATATGAGCTCATGAACAGAAACGTTTGACACCATATGGTAATTAAGGTTAAGTACAACATTAGCAGAGGCTAATGTGACAAAATTGTCAGTTTCAGGGCAGCTATTCCTGTTGAAACAGTCAATTAGTGTTTAATATATTAGAATAATATAATGTTAGTGGTTCATTATACAGTGTTTGGTTCTCTTGGCACCTTTAGCTAACTATAACGGTACCAGATGATGGCTTCAAGTAACAACAGGCCAGATGTGAACAGCTCATCCTCATTTCTTATTAATACAAGTTTGACTAGAGATGATAAATGTACATTAAGTGATCATGTAACATGAAGTATAATAATAACAACACACTTTAACTGATGTGTTTAGCTTAGCTGTGTGTTTTTAGCTAGTTAGTCAGCAGCTTTAATGTTGTTTGTAGCTGTTAGTTCGTTAGCTAGTAGTTAACAGTGTTCACAGTTAGTTGAAACACCTTATAACCGAGAATAAAAGTACATTAATTAGAGTATAATTTGGTTACTTACTTGATTATTTGTGTGTTTTTATGAAGATATGAAGGATTTCGTGATGAGACAGCAAACACGGAAGTGAGATGTACAACAACAAAAAAAAAATGAAGATGTCTTACTCGGAGTCAAAAAAGCGTGACCGATGATTCACCGAGTAGAGCTGGACACTGGACACACACAGCCGTTATTTTTGCTCTGCGATTGTTGCTCTTTTAGCGCCGCCCGCGCGGTGAATCTTCGCATGAGTTTACAATCTTTGGCGTTTGTTTTGGATGACGTCACATATCATCTGACAGCGTTGGAAGTAGTGATGGGAATTCCGGCTCTTTTTAGTGAGCCAGATCATTTGGCTCAGCTCACCAAGAAGAGCCGGCTCTTTCGGCTCCCAAACGGTTCTTCATTTTTACCACTTCTGCCTTTTATAATTCAGCCAAATTTAGCGCTGTTTCTATTTTTGATTAGTATGTTTGCACATATATCACTTAAATTATTCAATATAATTATACTAAACCTTATAATTTCAAGAATGCCATAATTTTACATGCTGCTTCATTTCCGACTGTCACTCATCTTGTCTGCTATTTGCGCACCGCACTCCTCTCTCTTTCTCTCCTCCTCTTCCTCCTGTTCTGTACCTGTAGACCGTCAGCGCGCCGCGCACACCCGCCCCTTCCTGCTTGATCCTTGTCTTTCATCACCTGATTGGTCACACGGACGTCATTAACACAGTGTCCACAGGTGCGTTTTTTATCGCTAGGGTACGCGACGCTTCCCAGCATTGGACGCTTGGTGGGCTGTCACTAGACACAAGGCACTAGGCTCCTGATTAGACGAACGTTTTCCCTCCGTGGGCTGCTGCTCCCATCTATCAAACCGGAAACCGTATGGAGGCTCGTTTGGAAACTTTCTTCTTTTATTTCACGAAAATAGTTCACCGCATTGTGTTTCTGAAAACATTTTAGGCGAGAAATAAGCAACACAGTTGCTAAATCTGTCTTTATTTTGGATCGACAACGTTTATTTTAAAAGATTCTCGGGAATTTCGAGAGGCGGGGAGTCGCGTCGGACGCCCGTGATTTGCATAAAGTAGATAGCCCTCAACTTTATGCAAATAAGGAGCGGGCGTCATGACGCTCCGTTTCTCAAATTGCGACGCCACGCTACCAGAATGCATTGCACGGCTGCTTACATAGGCAATGAATGGGAAGCGTGGAAAGGACGGAGCCTGTGGACACGTACCATCACAGTCAGTGCATGGAGTGCCCGTGGCGCGGAGAAAATCATCCTATCATTCTGCCTTGAATTAATAAAAAAAAAAAAGTCTCTCAGACGGGTGCCGGCTCTTTGAACCGGCTCGTTCGGGACCGACACATCACTAGTTGGAAGGTGTTGGCAAACGCAGCAACACCGGGGGGGCGGTGGTAGGTGGGGAGTTAGGAGACTTGTGCACAAATAACCGTTGGAGATGCCGCTATCCGCTGCGCATGCGGGACACAAACTCACACAAGCATAAAAAGTTATATCCTGTAACCGAGTGTGCACAGGAGGGAAACTGGTAGAGTCGTTTCATTACCCGCCCGGTGAAACCCATCAAGTGTCTCTCTAAGCCACTGCCCGCCGGGCGACCCTGGTGTTAGAAAACAAGTCCATCAAACTCTCCGAACAGTTTGAGAGCTAACGAAGAAGAAGCTAAACAAGCTAACCTGACATGGCGACGGCTATTTACCTGGAACATTACCTGGACAGTGAGTACTCAGGGCTATACAGCACTGCTGTTAACATGTTAAACATCTTACGGGTGTTTGAGGATTAGTTTTACTGTGTTGAATACTTTATTTAGCTTGGCAGAGAGCAGCACGGCGCGTTAGCAACATGCTAGCTGTCACTAGCTAGCTAACTAGCTAACTGATTAGCATCTCTGTTGGTGGTGTAAAGTTGAGGAAAACTCTACACAATATGGTGTTAAACTCACTCAATATTAGCTGGACAGATGTCAAATATTAGAGTTAAGCGTTTCTGGTTGTGTCAGATGAGCTAACTGTGTGACCTAGAAACTATCAGTGGTTTAATCAGGTTGTTAGAGATGTTGTTGTCTTACTCAGTGATATAAAACGTGTTCATTGTGTCTGTTTTGGGTCAACATGTGTGTTTGCTGTATGGTAGACACCGTGCATCTGCAACCTGTTGATAACCGCGTTGTTTCCAGTAAAGCTTTTACGCGCCGGAGCTGGGCGGGGTGTCAGATGTGCGTCACATAAAGTAACGTTACTGTTGTTTCTGAATGCTTGAAGCACCAGCTCTGAAACCATAAACACCTGTAGTCAATGCATTTTCCATGTGGGTCAAACTGAATGTACTTTATCTGCTTTACACTCAGTTTTTGCAAAACTGTAAACAACACAACTCATTGCTTTACACTCAGTTTGCAATTTAATAGATAGATAGATAGATAGATAGATAGATAGATAGATAGATAGTAACTTTATTGATCCCGAGGGAAATTCAAGTTTCCAGCATCACAGTTCCACAGTGTAAAACATGTTAGTAAAGGCAGTAAAAAAGTTAGTTGTACAAAAAAATATACCAGATATAAAAAAAACAAGGAGATGAAGAAAACTGTTAAAAGTGAATATAGTGCAGGGTAACAGCTGTGATACACGACTATTAAAAAAGTGAATATAGTGCAGAAGAGACTGTTAAAAATGAGTATAGTGCAGGGTAACTCCAGTAGCTTAGTCTATGACAGAGCACTGTGTGCATTATCTGTCCTGCAGACCGTCCTCCTTTGATTATTGCAGGTTTAACATTACAAAAATCTGTCGGGCTATAGTCCAGACACTCATGGACATTAGTTGAATTTTACCTGGAATGACGGTACATCGATTAAGTGGATATATAAGTGAAGTGTTCATGAAATGTCTCTCTCTTGGTCTTTTTCATCCTAATGTCTATTTCCTCTCTAGGTATTGAAAACCTACCATGTGAGCTGCAGAGAAATTTCACTTTGATGCGGGACCTGGACAACAGGACTGAAGGTGATCATTTAATCTCATAAAAATTGTTATCATCAAAATTCTGTATGGATTTAAAGCCCCTACTACACACATGGTCTACCTGCACAGAAGTTAGAAGAGGTCTAACCAGGCAAAATAAATTGTCAGGTCAGTGTGGGTGTGCACAGACTGAGCTTGATTGGCATCATCTTGACTTGCACTTTTATAGGCCTGTCACAATAATTATTATATCGCCTTATTGTTCAACATATGGACATTATGATGTCAGCATAAACAGCAGGGTTTTCCCTACCATTATAAGACTTGGACATTGCGCATTTTTGTTAACAGAACCTGAATGTCCATTTTATTTATTGTTTTGTTTGTGTGGTTTTATTTTATGTTTTATTTATTTAGGATATTTTAATATTTTTCACATTCTAATTCTACTCTGAATATCTTTAAGAATTAAACATTCATTCCTATTTGAGAGGGAGCACTTGCATTTTTATGCTATTATATTATCATTATATCGGTGGCATAAAATTATCTTAAAATTACAATAATATTGTTTATCACAATTATTTCTTCCAACAAATTTAGTTATTGTGACAGGCCTACGCTTTTACGATTTTTACAAGTTTATGTAGTTTTGGTGACTTCATGTAATGCGATGGTGGCAGGTGACCTGACATTTTTACCTGCCACAGCCAACATTTACCTGTATTTGGCAGGTGACATGCTAATTTGATTCCCTGGGTGTAGCTAATAGCATTACCAATGGCTTAGCTCATTTAAATGTTTCAATAAACAAGGCCAGTTTAGGTGAGCCTTGGAACTGGTTCACCTAAATTGTTATTAGTTACTCTTGTGCAGTTCCTGCTTTGTCAAAATGTCTGCTGTGGAAGAATATTTATCAGCTACAATAACTGAAAATATGTGAGTAGGCGTGCAGCAGGGCCTCTAAGTGTAGCATTCTTTGTGTTTTACCATTTTAACCCAATGTAGATAATCAGGCTTACAAGTATTGTGCCAATCGATACTGTTTTTTCCAGCACTGTAATAATCATGTTGTTGTGCAGAAAAGAAAGGAGAGATCGACAAACTGGCTGAAGAGTACATTGCGAAGGTGAAGAACCTTGCCTCAGAACAGAGAGTGGAACACCTGCAGAAGATCCAACATGCCTACAGCAAGTGCAAAGAGTTCAGCGATGACAAAGTCCAGCTCGCAATGCAGACATACGAAATGGTCAGTTTCCTGTCACTGTAATTTAGATGCACTATTATAAAGATTTTATAATGTTAACATGTTGAAAGTAAGCGTGAAAGGGATAGTTTGGTTGTTTTGAAGTGGGGTTGTATGAGGTACTTCTCCATAGACAGTGTATTACTATTATTACACTGACTATGGAGAAATACCTCATACAACCCCACTTCAAAACAATCCGAACTATCCCTTTAAGTCACACTTTATTGTACTAAATTATTTTCGTTAAGTATATTCCTAATTTGCAAATGAAACCATGCACATGATCAGGTTCTAATCTACGTGATATCCTTTTACTACAGGTGGACAAACACATCCGTAGACTGGATGCAGATCTGGCGCGGTTTGAGAACGAGCTAAAGGAGAAACTGGAAATGAGCGGCTACGAAAGTACAGACGGAAGAGCACCGAAGAGTAAGTTGGTTACCTGAAAGGCCTTCGTCATAAGACAAAACTGATATATTTACATTTTATAAATGTAAATATTTCCCACAGAGGCTGAATCCCGGGGGCTGAGAGAAAAGCGTACACCCAGAGGAAGAGCAAAGAAAGGTTCTGATGAAGATTCGCCCAAAAAGAAAAAGATAAAGAACAGGTATGTTTGGGCTGGTGGCTCAGTCAGGCACTACACATTTTAATCAGACCTGAAAATACTTTATTATTCTTACCAGTGTTAATTTAGATTATTAATGAATCATTAATTTGTCCCCTTTAATCATGTTTAATTCTAACCATGCTCTATATATTATTCTTGGACTTGTAGCCCAGAGTTGAGTGATGCTCTCCTGCCGATGCAACCATCAGACGTTTTGGACATGCCAGTCGATCCCAACGAGCCTACGTACTGCCTGTGCCATCAGGTGTCATATGGAGAGATGATTGGATGCGATAACCCAGATGTAGGCTTCTTTCTTACTAAAATTATATTTGACAAGTTTCTTTACTATCAGAACCAGTTTGACTTCCTGTTTCGGTGAGAGATTCTTAATACTGACATTGTTTTTCATCTCTTAGTGTCCGATTGAGTGGTTTCACTTTGCTTGTGTTGATCTCGCCTCAAAACCCAAAGGAAAATGGTAAGAAGTTTGAATTAGTTCAATGCATGGCAACCTAGAGTTGTTTATGAAAAAGATGATATTTGATTGTCTTGCGTGCTTTAACATATTTTTCCCTCCTAAATCTTTCAGGTTTTGTCCGAGGTGCAACCAAGACAAGAAGAAGAAATGAGGTTTCTCACTTTCAGATATACCTAAAGGGTAGCTTAGGTATTTTTCAACCTGGATTCTGTTTTCCCATGTTTTTGTGTCTAAGTCACTAATGGGGACAAACGTTTTTGAAATTGGTCCAGTATTGAGGGAGAACACTGCAGACAGTAGCCGTGAAACAAGCTGCAATGTAATCCTATCCTGTAATCCGTAAATGTATGTATGTACGGTGTTGTCAGAGTTTGTTGTGTTGGAGTACAGAAAGTGTAGGTTTTCAATGTCATGGATGAATATTTAGATGATTTCAATAATGTGGATGAGGCCTAAACCGCTCACAAGATTTCAGAACAAGCGAGACTTGGTTAGACACAATAACAAACAGACCAGATCAAGGGAAAAGTATCTCCACAGTGATGTGTCAGCACTAAAGAAAGGTCTGGCTCCACACGTTATCATTCTGCTACAGGGCTTGTTTGTATTTCTTTAAACCAATCAAACTTATCTTTGGCGTTGCTAAGCACAGGATGCAGCGGCGGTGCCCTTCAAAATAGATAGCGGAAGGGGAGGAAAATGCTGGCAAGCTAAGGGACCGTTCACATGCCGCGTATAAAACGAGTGGAAAAGCCACTTTTATCAAAGCTGCTTCGGGAGGTTGCGTTACTGCCGTTACTGCCTGCCGTTACTAAGCAACCAAAACCTGCATGCTGCAATGACAATGATGAATTTGCAGTAATTTAGCAGTAAAAGCCTCACTGACTAAACTAAACAAAGTCAAAACAATCCAGCACCGTCAATTCTTCAAGTAGCTTTACACTCAATTTCTCTGTCAGTCTGGCTGACCTTTCAACCACATGTGGTGACGTTCTGGCACAGAAAAGGTGATGCATGTAAAGTAGTTAGTGGGACTGAGCATAAAGCTCTGGGTGGTGGCTGTGATTGGTTGTTCCTTGTCACATGACACGCAGCATTCCAAAAGTTGAACTTTATTTTATCTCAGGGCGTGTACGGCCCCTTATACCCACAGTCCACATCCGGTTAACCAGACTAAGCAAAAGGTAAGAAAATGGTTTTATTTCTCTGTAAGGTCCTTTCCATAAGGTTGTCAGACACTTATAATAACAATCTGAGCCTGTCAGTGGCAAAAACAACAAACGCTTGTTAGTGGACGTACATTGACAGTGAGGAGTTGTCCCGAAGGATTACATTACAGCCCGTTTAGCGGCTGCAGCTCTATCGTTCAATACTGACCAATTTATACACAAAAACATGGGAAAATAGAGTCCAGGTTGAAAAACACCAAAGTTACCCTTGAGCTAATAATGTATGTATTTTTTGTGTAGTTTAATAGTGTAATATATATATATTTCAAATCCTATAACTCTCCATAGACTTGGTGGGTCATACAGCTTTTTCTAAAGGCCTAATCCGGAGTATAGCTACACCGTTATCTCTCCTAACAATCAGAAAGTCCTTCCTATAAGTCATATATTGTATATATATATATATTATCATCATTACTAACATACTCAGAAATCTTGGATTGTGGCTTTAGCATACTTGAAATATGAATTTTATAAAGAACTATTTTTTAAAACGAATCAACAGCCTGCTGAGAATTTACGATTTTAAAAACCTTTAAATCTTTACCAAATGTCGGTGGTGAAAGGAATTATGTGTCAGATATTCAGTTACTACCTCCTGAGGGAATACATCAGCACTGCAAAATGACTGCAATTGATACCAGTGTAAGAAAATATGATGTTTTGATTATCTTAAACCAAACAAGCAAAGCAATGTAAGTTCATTTCTTTATTGATTATCAAAGAACCTGCGACATGTTTGAATGTATTGTGGTACTAACGGTCAGTCAGTCAGTCAGTGTCTCATGTCAACTGAATGAGGTATTTAAGCACTTTGGATGAAATTGTCCCCTGAAGAGGTTTGATACTGCAGGCTTGGTTTTATGATAATCTCATTTAAAACTTTGCCATCATTTCAAACCATATGAAAATGCAGTATATATACATATAGATATGTTTTGTATGATATGAAACAATATTTTGTGGACACAGTTTTTTTTTTCTTTCCAAAGATATATATGTTGTATTGCTTACTTATTGGTGTGCACTCAAATTTTATTTAATAGGATTTTAGCGTCTTCTTTCATATTCAGCTGTGAATATCACTCACTTTTAGGTGTAAGCCACAAATAAACGAGCCAAAGTCTTTGTATTTTGTTAAAATTCTGTATTTTATAACAAATAAATATTCACTATTATTCATGCATTTTTTCATTCATTGCCGTTTGTAATGGAGCGTGTGATGCAAGTTTAAAATGACCTTTTACACCTAGTGGTAACTAGTGCTGTCTTTTATTGAGTTGTGTCTAGAAGGTAACCCCTAAACTGCAAAAACTCTCGCGAGACTCATCGCCCAACGACCTATCCTAACCAAAACCATTCAAGGTCAATGCCTAAACTTTTTCGCAATTTGTGCTTTTTAGTTTCTGCTAATTATTTTCTCGATTAATCTATTAGTGGTTTGGTCTATAAAGTGTCAGAAAATGTGAATCAGTGTTTCCCAAAGCCCAAGATGACGTCCTCAAATGTCTTGTTTTGTCCACAACTCAAAAATATTCTGTTTACTTTCATAGAGGAGTAAATAACCAGTTTGAATACATTTTATAAAAATAGTTGGCTATTAATTTAATATTTGACAACTAATCGATAACTAATTGCTGCTGTAATTTCATAGAACATCAGTACGTCGGGTGATTTGCAGTCTGAAAGGTCAGAGAAGGGACTGAGAACAGAAGAGTTTTAAAATCCATCATCAGACTCTTCGTCCCAGCTGCACTTTTCTTGCGTGGTCTTAGTGAAATCCATTTCCACGTCGTAAACAAAGTCAGGATCATCTTTGCGTGTCCTGTTCTTCTCGAACAGTTCGTCCATTTGGCCCTTCTTGCGAGCCAGCTCCTCATCGTCCAATTTGTTCAGGTCCTCGTCGGGGTCCAAGCGGAACGAGGACAGGCTGTCCTCCAGGCTGAGGCCTTGCATGTGATCTCGCAGGATGATGTGAAGCTTCTCCAGCTGGCTCTGGGACACGTCCTCCAGGTAGTCCCTGTGCCGAGGGTGGCTCTTCAGCCTCTCTGCAGCCATGCTGTAGTCTGGAGGTTAAAGAGAGAGGGCATCGAGGGTTCAAACTGCTCTGTGGAAGTCTACAAGGTCAGATTAACCTGCTAGGAGGCCTACACTGACCCCATGTTCCTCCAGACTTTGTGAGTATACATCAGGTACCGGCATGCACACATCCTACTGTATGTGGCAAGTTCATTATTTTCCCCAGGGCCCCAGAAACTTATGTGGAAGTCTTCCTGCCCAGTTTGTGGTAATTTCATTGAACAGATTTTGGAATATGTATCATAGGAGCATAATTAGGGATGCACCGATCCGACTTTTTCAGTCCCGATAGCAATATAGATAACTGGCTTTGGGTATCGGCCGACAACAAGTACTGATCTGATACCAGTGTTTAATAAATCAGCTGTATGCCTCACTGTGTGGACGTGACTGGGATCATTCTTTTATGTGTAAAGAAACATCAGGCTCGACTTAAACATTCCTAACTTTGTAAAACAAATTGTCACAAATAAATACATAGATCAAAATTAGTAATTAAAGAATTAAATTAGAATTCAAATTTCCAGTGTATAATGTAATGTAGTACCGATACTGTATCGGCCCGATATCCGATCCGGTATCGATATCGGTGCATCCCTAAGCATAATATAAACTCAAATACCTTAATTAAGGTTTTGATACAGGACCCTCACCAAGACAGACCTCAGAATCAGATAGAAATTAAGGACCATCCTTAAAGCCCTTATCCTTGGAGTTCACACGTGTTTGCATTTATTCCCATTAAAAACTTGCAGTTAATTAGGGCTGCAACTAACGACTATTTTCATTATATTCTCAATTAATCGATTAGTTCGGTCTATAAAATGTCAGAAAATGGTGAAAAACGACCGGTGTTTCCCAAAGCCCAAGATATTCAATTTACTGTCATAGAGGAGGAAAGAAACCAGAAAATATTCACATTTAAGAAGCTGGAATCAGAGAATTTAGACACTTTCTACCTATTATTATTCTTTATTATTCAAACCAATTATCAAAATAGTTGGCGATTAATTTAATAGTTGACAACTAATCGATTAATCGTTGCAGCTCTAATGTTTATTATTATTATTATTATTATTAATTGCCACAAACCAAGAGCAAAGTAGTATATCTGAGGGTCCAGAGGCCAGAGTTGCCCACTGTGCCCAGCTGGTAGTCCAGCCTGAAAACCTGCAGCACTTTTCACTGGATATAGTCTAAATTGAACACAATATTATGCTGAAATAGCGAGTTAATTAACAATAACTGTACTGTAAAAAAATAAATACATAAAAGAAGAAGAAATTGTAGCAGTAACTATTTTAGGGGCCCATCCTCTAAAGCGGGCTTTATGGGATTCCAGGGGAATTAGATTACTGGGATTATTTTAATAAAACGGGTGAAAAATAAAACTAAAAAAGTTGTTTGCATGTATTAGTTGTTTGGACTATAAAATGGCAGAAAATGGTGAAAAACTATTGGTGTTTCCGTAAGCCCAAGGTGACAGTTTACTGTCATAGAGAAGGAAAGAAAGCAGAAAATATTCACATTGAAGAAGCTGGAATCCTATTATTATTCTTTATTATTCAAACCGATTAATCAAAATAGTTGGCGATAAATTGAATAGTTGACCACTAATCGATTAATCATTGCAGCTCTAATGTTAACAATTATTATTATTATTATTATTATTATTATTATTATTATTAATTGCCACAAACTAATAGCAAAGTCCCACTTTGCCCAGCTGGCAGTCCAGCCTGAAAACCTGCAGCACTTTTTCACTGGATATAGTCTAAATTGAACACAATATTAATGTAAAATCGCGAGTTAAATAACTGTACTGTAAAAAAATAATAATAATAATAATAAAAGAAGAAGAAATTGTAGCAGTAACAATTTGATGGTTTTACAGTGGGATTACATTACTGGGATTATTTTAATAAAAAAAAGGGTGAAAAATGAATTATAAAAAGTTGTTTGCATGTATAAAATAATAAATAAAATAAAAAAATAATAAAATAATTGCTTTGCCTTACCAGAATATTTTGAGAAGTTCCTCACAGGTATTATTCTTTTCCTCACATGTTGAGTCTCCTTGTGTTGATAAATTAAGACTATAGATGGAGGACTGAACTGAACTCCACATCGCTTTGCCTCGAAACTCATCTTATATTTTATATCTGCAGCTGTTTAACTTCAACTGGTCTCCATTTAAAGTTAATCTGTAAAAGACTGAAACATGTTAACCATAATAACTAACATATTGTGTATAATAAGCGTTTAACAGGCGAGTTTCAGAGATGAGTTATTAACGTTGCCTGGGTGCTTAATCGGTCTGGAACCTTCTGTCCTGGCTGAAGCCTGCCTACATTTAGAGTAAATATTTGTTAAAGTATTATTCAATAACAATGAAGGTAATGATTAGTATCTGATTATCCAAGTAGCTCTGTTTTATACATAATTATTGCCTCAGAGCTTTCACACAATGCCGTTTATTTATTCTTTCTAGTCAGGCATCATTGCAACTTCAAAAAGGGTCCTTCGACATTCATTTCCGTAAACAATTTGAAAGTAGCTAGTTCTTTGAATACACCCATGAGCTAAACCTGAGCTAAACAGGCTCTTTAAAGCTCCTTATAGTTACTATTTTATTACTATTTTGATGTATTTTGTACTTTTTTCTGCGTTGGCTTGTTTATCGACATGTCATTGTTGGATCGAAGAAGGTAAGATAACTTTATATATTGTTAAACCTCCTAGCTAAAACAGATAAACACTGATTAGTTGTGATTGTGTGTCACCTAAACTATAATTTCTGCATGACAGGCAAGACAGGGGAGAGGATTTCTCTACTGTAATGCAGCAGAAAACAGTCTTTTCTCTTCTTATGCATTAAAAAAAGAAGTTCCAGTATTTATTTCATTGCACGATTTGTATGTATGTGTTTTTATTTTATTATTGTATTCTTTATGCTGTTATTTATATTCTGTGTAAGTACATTGAGAGAGCTGCATAAAAACCAGAGTCAAATTCCTTGTATGTATATACTTAAATAAACCTGATTCTGATAAAGTCTCTGCTCTGTTTAGTCTTGTGGTCTTGACGAATACAACCTGCATATTGTTTGTAGATGAGAAGAAGAATGAGAACCACTGTGGTCTTCTGAAGCAGGGGCTTGAATCCTCGCTGGTTTCAGTGGAGATCACCAAGAAGGGTTTCCACAGGTATTTGTAGTGTATTTTCAAACATGGAACAATAACCATCTTTGTGAGTGGAATGATTAAATGATTTCTGGTGTTTCTGTGTTTTAGGGAGGTGGTAACCACCGTGGAGCTCAGCCCTGATGTTCTCAGTGGGGTCCGAGTTCTGCTGGTTCACAGATGGCCCAGAGGCATCTATGTTGATCTGTACCAGCTTGCATCCTTGAGTGATCACATTGATTGGCAGGTAAGACTGACACTTGTTAGACTTTTATTTATATCAAGCAACTGTGGAGAAACAGCACATTTGTGGAAATAAATATCACAAACCACATTCATGTATTAATGTGTATTCATCTCTGTAAGATATTACTAGATTCAGCCATTGACCTGGAGGTGCCTGCTCACAAGACTGCGGGATTTGTCAGCTATGTGTATCTTACCCCTGATGGACCAACTCCCAGACTGCTAAAAGTAACACTTCCCATACACGGACGCTACCACGAACCTTCTTTTGATGGCAAAATGTTTACATCTGTCGACATAGAAGCTCCAGAGTTGCTGCTGCGGGCTGAAAAATGTAAGCAGATCATGTTTATCCTCTAATCATGTATGCCTCTCTTCTCAGAAACTATAGAAATATATTAGGAAAAAATAGGTAATGCTGCACTGGGTAAAGAAACTCAGTGTTGGTAATGTTGAAGTAAAAAAAAAACAGGTGCTCTTCAAGAATAGGGCGAGTAGTCAAATAAATATATTAAAAAAACAATGACTGTCCAGTTTATTATTAAAGGAAATCATTGGTATTAGATGGCCGTCTGGAAAACATCCGAGGCACTCTGATTGTGAGTTAAAAATCCTTTATTATATCATGGATGACCACCAACAAGTCTTCATCAGGGTGTGAAGTGTAATCATTCAGACTGCCATCTAATACCAAGGACTTCATTTAATAGTAAGCTGTACAGTCATGTTTTTTTGTTCTATATTAATAAATATTTTAATATTGTTAGGTATATTTGGGGATTTTTAGTTGAGTGAATATACCAATAACTTTTATTGTTAAAACAATAACTTGCCTAAATGCCCTTTTGTCAGAAACACTGGATGAAAAATGTCGCTGACGGAGACAGAAAATTAAGTGTTTGTCTTAATCCAAACTTCTTTCTTATTTCTAGGTATGCAGCTTAACAACGTAGAGCCTCATACTATCGTGGACGCCCCGTGTACTCACGACAATTCGAGCACATGTCCGTGGGTTAAACTCCAGCTTCAGCAGGTGCTTCTCTATAAATCTTCTCTTCACGTCCAACTTTCTATAATACTAAATGTGTATTTTCTGCTCATTTTCTTTTATCACTCAAAAAATATCTCGTATCCTGTAGGATCGAGGCCCCGTGGGCGTCCAGTTTCCAGTTGGTGACGGGTCTTTGGTGGCACCTGTGTGCGGTGGAACCCTTCTAGTCACAATGCTCTGCTGTGTGGCGTTGTCCAAACACATGTGGAAACATCGGATCAGTTAAACAGTGACAACATAGCTTGTATTAAACAGCTAGCATTACTATGGCATTACTATGATCAAAGTCAGGATGGGTCACCTTATTTTCTAAGGTGACACAAACAGAGAAGGTCTATTTTATTTTATCAGTCCAGGTTTAAAAGTTGAGGAGGTTCCAGGTTTTACTGGAGTAATCCAGATAATTCAGTTAATAAAAAGTTTCTTGTAAAAGACCCCAGTTACTGTAAGTAAACATCTGTATGTTGGTTTGTCCTCTACTTGTTGTGCAAGATTTCCTCCTCTTATGATCTTGGCACAGAAGTAGGATCATAGCCCAGATCATACCGGAAGATGACACTTCTATATTTAAATTAAGACACAACCTGCTCAACTCACGATTAGACCTTGAATTCTGGGTGCTTTATCCTTAATGTGGAGATGATAAAAAAGGAAAGACTAGGACAGCACTCCAACATAACTTTTTAATTTGCCACACGGACGTTTTGTGTATATTCTGGCAATTTCTACTTCGTTATTTATTCAAACACCTTTATCCCAACTGCAAACAATAATTTAAACTCTGAATAATAAAAAGCAAAGACTTGTTGAGCATTGGAAATTGTGTAGATTGAGCACAATATGTATACTGAGATGATTGGTGTAGATGTAGATGATTGGTGTAAAAAAGATGTATAGAAGTAACAAACTTTCTTTCTTTCTTTGTGGATGTGTCAGAGGTCATGGTCATAAACATCACAGTAATTAGACTACCGTCTTTAATCTTTTCAGTCTGTCAGTAAAAACGTATGTTGTGCAGCCACTCGTTGTTCAAGCACATATAACTTTACATTAAATTCTTGTGGATTCTCGTTCCCAAAGATACCGAATATGTCAGGCTGAATCATTTGGGAGTATATATATAAAATGAGGTGCAAGACATCTTGAATGTTTGCCAAAAAAACACAGAGGGTTTAAATATTTCAGTCAGTGTAAACATCATATAGCTTCAATGAAGAACTGGAACAAGCTGATATGAAATGTGTATATATTAAAGATACGGTCAGACAGTATGGTATAAGATGTTTTTTCCAACCATTAAGCTATCTAAAAGGGAAATTAAAGGAAACTGGGGCGTTACAGTTGCTCTTATTTAAACATAAAGAAATGTAAGAAAATAGTAATAAAGGAGTATGTAACATGTAAATTATGTGCATAATGCTACAGTGTGTACATAATGTTACAATATAACAAAATGTATGTAAAGAAAAATAAGTAACTACTAAAATTAATTAAGTAAATTAATAATACAAATTAAAAATAAGAAAATTAAAATGTAAGAAATATGAAAATATGTACAAATATATGCATTCAGACGTTTTAATAATAATTAAAATAATAAAAAATAAACCACAGTGCAAATAAGTAAATAAAAAATGCTTATAAGTAAAGACAAAATTCTGAGAAGTGGGATCTATTAAGTGTGTTAAATATGAATGGTATGAATAAGAAATTAATAAGAATATTTCTTGAATGTACAGTATAAATGCAGTATTTATTAATGATGGTGTTGCAGAGTTGAATTATTGCACACATTGTTGTACAGCTCAGTTAAGTCAGTAAAAAGTACCAGTACCTCGATTCTGAGGTACTGGTACTTTGAGTATTTCCATTTTCTGGTATTTTATACTTCTACTCTCTTACATCTCAGAGGGAAATATTATACTTTTTACTCCACTATATTAATTTTTAACAGTTTCTTCTGCATCTCAGCTGTTACCCTGCACTTCATTCATTTTTAACAGTTTCTTCTGCATTATATTCACATTTGTATTAGTCACATATCTCAGCTGTTACCCTGCACTTTATTCATTTTTAACAGTTTCTTCATCTCCTGTTATTTTTATATCTGGTATATATTTTTTTAGACTTTTTTACTAATATGTTTTGCACTGTGGAACTGTGATGCTGGAAACTTGAATTTCCCTCGGGATCAATAAAGTTACTATCTATCTATCTATCTATCTATCTATCTATCTATCTATCTATCTATCTATCTATCTATCTATCTATCCACTATATGTATTTGATACCTTAGTTACTTTGCAGATTCAGATTAATAAAACAAAATATAGTCATCAAATAAATTATGATATAATATATAGATAGATTTATTTTAATACTTTTGTACTTTTACTTTTTTTTAAAAAGATTTTTAATACATGAGTTTTACTTGTAAGAGTATTTCTACATTAGGCTTACTACTTTTACTACAATATCTGAGTGCTTCCACTACTAGAGGGAACAATGCAGTACATCCATCCTAATGATCGATCAGGTGTGACCAGAGCTCCCAGTGTGACCAGAGCTCCCAGTGTGACCAGAGCTCCCAGTGTGAGCAGAGCTCCCAGTGTGACCAGAGCTCCCAGTGTGAGCAGAGCTCCCAGTGTGAGCAGAGCTCCCAGTGTGAGCAGAGCAGCTGAACTGGTGCTGTGATGGTTGGAGACAAACTCTCCTCACACCATTAATGTGAAACGTTGCCGGGCTGGTCGGTCGGTCTGTCGGTAGTTCCGTTTCCTCTCCACCATAACGGAATATTATCCCAGAAAGGCCGAACAGATAGAAGAGAAGTGTCTTTGTAAATAGTTATTAGTACCGGAGGACCGGAGGACCGGAGGACGTTTAACGGATCCACTAACGGTTTCTAACCGTCGAGGTAACTTTGGTTGCTAGGCTAGGTAGCATTAGCTCACAGCTAACGGTTGATCTGTATTAGCATAGCTGCTATCATGCTAACTTTAGCTTCTAAGCTAGCACACTTGTTGGCTAAGTTAAGCTAACGTTAGCATGCTAGCCGCCCCTGTTGTTGCTCATCTGAAGGACATGTTTACCGTTATATGGAGGACATAACGGGCTGATGGTGGATATGTTTATATTTATTATATTAACAAGAAGTTGTGAGGTGTCAGCGTTTTATTTCTGTAGCTTAATAAGCTGGAGAACTTGCATTATTCTTTTATCCTCATCTGAGTCTCCCTCAGATGCGACACATAGGACACTATAAAGACACGATAAAGACACATAGGACACAAAAAAAGACACTATAAAGACACATAGGACACTAAAAAGACACTATAAAGACACGATAAAGACACGATAAAGACACATAGGACACAAAAAAGACACTATAAAGACACATAGGACACTAAAAAGACACTATAAAGACACATAGGACACGATAAAGACACATAGGACACTAAAAAGACACTATAAAGACACATAGGACACTAAAAAGACACTATAAAGACACAGGAAACGATAAAGACACTATAAAGACACATAGGACACTAAAGAGACACTATAAAGACACATAGGACACTAAAAAGACACTATAAAGACACAGGAAACGATAAAGACACTATAAAGACACATAGGACACTAAAGAGACACTATAAAGACACATAGGACATTAAAAAGACACTATAAAGACACATAGGACACTAAAAAGACACTATAAAGACACATAGGACACTAAAAAGACACAGGAAACGATAAAGACACATAGGACACTAAAGAGACACTATAAAGACACATAGGACACTAAAAAGACACTATAAAGACACATAGGACACTAAAAAGACACTATAAAGACACAGGAAACGATAAAGACACTATAAAGACACATAGGACACTAAAGAGACACTATAAAGACACATAGGACATTAAAAAGACACTATAAAGACACATAGGACACGATAAAGACACAGAGGACACTAAAAAGACACTATAAAAACACATAGGACACTCTAAGACACATAGGACACTAAAAAGACACTATAAAGACACATAGGACACTAAAAAGACACATAGGACACTATAAAGACACTAAGGACACTAAAAAGACACATAGTCTTTAGAGTGTCCTATGTGTCTTTTTAGTGTCCTATGTGGCTTTTAATTCTGTAGTTTGATAAGTGGGAGAACTTGTATTATTCTTTTATCCTCATTGGGCTCCACTGTTAGTCTCCTTCAGATGCCACACATAGGACACTATAAAGACTATGTGTCTTTATAGTGTCCTATGTGTCTTTTTAGTGTCCTATGTGGCTTTTAATTCTGTAGCTTGATAAGTGGGAGAACTTGCATTATTCTTTTATCCTCATTGGGCTCCACTGTTAGTCTCCTTCAGATGCCACACATAGGACAGTATAGGACACTTTAAAGACACATAGTACACTAAAAAGACACTAAAAAGACACATAGGACACTAAAAAAACACATAGGACACTATAAAGACACATAGGACACTAAAAAGAAACTTCTTTGTTAGAAATGCTATCTTAACATTTCTCAGACAAACAGTACCCTCATTAAGCCTCATTATTTGTTAGCCAAATATTGCCAAATGATTTGTTTGTTCGCACAATCATAACTACTACTATGCTTCAATTCAGTCACCCTCTTATGAACTGTTTATTTGTACTGTAAATATTGGCAATATTCAAATATTAATGTCTGAATACCAGTGGTGGAGGAAGTATTCAGATGCTTTTCTTAAGTAAAATACTAATACAACCATGTAAAAAATACTCTGCTACACGTAAAAGTCCTGCATTTAAAATCTTAAGTAAAAGTATTAAGTATTATCATCAAAGTATACTTAAAGAACCAAAAGTAAAAGTACTCATTATGCACAATGGCCCATTTCTGAATAATGTTTAATGTCACTGGAT
Organism: Sebastes umbrosus; assembly: GCF_015220745.1. Taxonomy (NCBI): domain Eukaryota; kingdom Metazoa; phylum Chordata; class Actinopteri; order Perciformes; family Sebastidae; genus Sebastes; species Sebastes umbrosus. Next base: position 24,439,772 of record NC_051273.1, on the reverse strand, counting down.
TATAATTATTGATTCATATATGTGTTCATGACTTTAATGTTGCAGCTGGGAAAGGTGCAGCTAATTTTAACTACATACTTTATATTAGGGTTTGAAAATAATTCAATATGATTATCATCTTTCAACGGTATCGTATCGTGATGAACACAGAATTCTGCTTATGGGAATACCCCAGTGTAGTTAAATCAAACTGCTGTCTTAATCTGATTACTCTGTATTTGTGTACATGCATGTAAACATAGTAAGTGTATAGCTGGAAATATTTATTAATTTTTTTCCCTCTATAATTTCACTTGAAACCTTTATGTTCATTTCGCACTAAAGTTCTTAATTCAATTATAAATACTTCATACTTTTCAAGTATATACTTCACACAAGAGTATACAAAAATAGGCTTTGCCATGTGGTTATGTCATATAGACTACATATTTCTTTATTGAATTACCAGAAAACATGCTACATCGTGATATGCAATGACCTATATCAAGATAGAAGACTTTGGTTATATTGCCCAGTCCTGCTTTATATACTGCTGCACAGTGTAATCCATAATAATATATGTTATTTTATTAGTTGAGTTTTATCTTGTATTAATAATCAGTCATCTTGGGCTTTGGGAAACACTGATCGACTTTATTCACCATTTTCTGACTTTTTACAGATTAATCAGAATATAATTAATAGATTTATCCACAATGAAAATAATCATTAGTTGCAGCTCTAGTGTAGAGTTTCTGCCTCACACTATTGTGGCCCAAGATGATGGTGGTTTTCTCACTTACTTACTAGATCAGCTTCACTGATAACACCCCCAACACTCCCCACATCCTGCTGTATTAGTAACCTTATTATAGTGTGTTTAGTGTCTAATGAATGTCTGATTCTCTCCCAGGTACCACTTCCTTTCTCTTCTGCTGTCATTTTCTGCACATCCTCCCGTAGCGCATGAGCACACCCGTGCCTCCTGCCCTCTTCGCCCTGGTGAGGCTCACAACAACCTGTAGCGATGTGTGATAACGGAGACCCCGAGGATAAACCCCCTGCCCCTCCGGTCAGGATGAGCAGCACCATCTTCAGCACCGGCTCCAGCAAAGACTCGCTCTCAGCCAACCACAGCTCTAAACCGCTGCCTTCTGTGCCCGAGGAGAGAAAACAACGCAAAGGGATCATCTCAATCTTCTCTGGGGCTGAAAAAGGTGAGTTTGGCTGAGAGATATTCAACTTTAAACTGGGGCTGTCAAAGTTAACACGACAGTAACGTGTTTACCCAAATTCGTTTTAAGGCATTATCGCAACTTGCGAATTTTAGGTTGTAGCTAGTGGAGATACTGGTATCATATGAAACTAGAAAACCTAATGAATCCATTGGTACCAACCATGTCATACTAGCTTGTCTCGAAAGGAGGCTAAATAATGCTCCAAACCTTCGCTAAATTTTGGTAAGAAAAAACTGTCATGGTCCTTTTCAAAGGGGTCCCCTTGACCTCTGACCTCAAGATATGTGAATGAAAATGGGTTCTATGGGTACCCACAAGTCTCCCCTTTTTTATGCTAAATGCAGTACCTGTGAAGGTTTGTCATTGTTTTGTGTTGTTAATTGTTTTCCAATAATAAATATATACATACATTTGCATAAAGCAGCATATTCGGCCACTCCCATGTTGATAAGAGTATTAAATACTTGAAAAATCTCCATTTAAGGTACATTTTGAACAGATAAAAAATGTGTGATTAATCGCGATTAACTAAGGACAATCATGCGATTAATCGTGACTAAATATTTTAATCGATTGACAGCCCTACTTTAAATGTGTTCCTGTGTTTGTGATCGGTTTAATTGTGTAGTCAAGTGTGATTTTCAATAAGGTTTTGGTTACTTTCAGGTGGTAGAAAGAAAGATCGAGACAAAGAGCGACCAGAGATCTCACCACCTTCAGATTTTGAACACACCATACATGTTGGGTTTGATGCTGTCACGGGGGAGTTCACTGTGAGTTTTTCACTGTTTGGTTGTTCTCACACGTGCTTTTTGATTTACATCACTTCTTAGTCGGCACCATTCTGACACCACGTCATCTTTGTCACACTCAGGGTATGCCGGAGCAGTGGGCTCGACTACTCCAGACCTCAAACATCACCAAGTCGGAGCAGAAGAAGAACCCACAAGCTGTGCTCGACGTTCTTAAGTTCTATGACTCTACAGGCAACGGCCGTCAGAAGTACCTCAGCTTCTCATCTTCTGGTGAGGCAGTGCATTCTGGGTGTTGTAGGTTTTCTACCTTTTGAGCGAAAAAGAATACCACAGCCCTGTTTCTCTGGTTTCTCTGGTCATGTAGCACCAATTTCAAACATATTTCTACTGCATAGACAGCCTAGTTTTGTGAAAAGGCCATCTTTTTAGCAGTGAAATACTTCCTTAGAGGTTAAATTCAGACACTATGTTTATTTAGATACCTGCAGGGCATTATGAATTTATATCAAGTTGTTAAATAAAAGACATCACCATGTTTATACAAGTAGAAGTTAATTATTGCTTAAAATGATTTGTCTTCAGGTAGATAACATTGTTTCCTTTCTCATAAAGAGGAATGTAATCAATATTAAGTCATATAAAACAATGAGTGACCAGGCAGCGGAATGAGTAAATCAGTACAAAGTGTTAACCCTTTGAGAACACCTACACTACTGTTTAAAAGTTTGTAATCTCCTGCCACCAAAGCTTGATTGTGTCCAGTCAGATGTCTGAGAGGACTACTCTATATGTCTGAATGGTCTTTCATGCTTTTAGCTTGTAGAAAATCCTCTTTACAAATTGATGTTATTTAGTTTAGTACATTGAGAACAAAACGCTGTCCAATTATTCAACCATACTGACCACTGTAAGGGCAGAAAATCCCTCTGAGCAACAGTTGAATAACAATAGAAGAAATCAGCGGTCATTGGTAAAAGAAACTGGAAGCTGAGCATCAAAATGTGTGCAGATTTAAACAGGAACAGGTTCATGTTTCAGTGTTAAGGTCACAATAATGAATCCTAGAACAAGCTGCAATTAACAGCTGTAACGTGTTGCTTTAGCAAAGCTCTTCACACTTCACCAGTGTTGGGCAGTAATGCATTACTGTAATATTATTATTTTCCCCGGTAACAAGTAGTGTAAGGGATTACAATTTCCTAAACAGTAATTATATTACAGTTATTAATCCAAGTAACGCTGCGTTACCAGAACACACGCTTATGTTACGATGATGTGAACGTGCGGCAGGTCAGCTTGCATCTTTGCGTCGAGTTGAACTTTGGGAACTTTCAGGTGAATATCAATTCGGCAGGCGATGAACAGTCGCCTGCATTCACGCATGTGTGACCTGAAGGAGAGGAGGAGTGGCGTACTTCCAACCGCTGGAAGTATTGTAATTTTTTTGAGTTTGTCTCAGTCAAAGATACAAAGAGCATGTCCGTTGTAAACTTTGTGCAAGCAGCAAAATGTAACATAACTTATTACTTTTGATACCAAGTAATAAGTAAAGTAATATCATTACTTTTTAAAGTAGTAATAAGTAAAAAGTAACTTCCCGAGTAACTTGCCCAGCATTGAACTTCATATGTTGCCCCTTCGTTGACATAGAATGGAAGTCAATGGGAGGTGAATGTTAATTTCACACATGTGTGACCGTGCCTTTAACCTCTTCAGTCTAACCACTGAGTAGACTGCATAGGGGTCAAAGAAAAACTCAATATTTAGAGCCCAGTTTCACTGTTGTGGTTCAATAATAATCGAGGATCAACATAATAAAACTAATTCAACATCCAACTTCCAACAGTATTCTCCCCTGTCATGTAACACATTGACTAAATGGAAGTTTGAATCATTTAATTATTCTTATTGTGGCCAAAAATATTTCAAATGTAAATAATACATTTGGTTTATAAATTAAACTGTTTTTATCTCTGTTAATATAGTTATTATTGAAGGGAAGAAAAAGAAGAACATCAATATAACAGCTTATTCTAAACTTTTAAATGACAGTGTAGTTTAATCTGTGACTACAAGAACTTATAAAACATCTTTTTTACTAACTCTTTGTTTTTTGTTTTATTTACAGAAAAAGACGCATTCACTCCAGGGCCTCAGTCTGTAAGTATTCAAGACTGTTAAAACACACATGCTGTTTTATTTGTAGCATGTTTTGTCTTATAAAGACTAACAACCTTTTCTTTCCCTCTAAATCAGCCCGTCAAAAAAGGCACTGAACCCTTGTCTCCGAATATCAAAGACATTGACGATGATGACGATGATGAAGCTCCTCCTCCTATCGTGGCACCGAGACCAGAACACACAAAGAGTGTAAGTCACCATAATGATCCTCTTTTCATTTTAAAATCAGTGTTTCATATTTCACTTTCTGAGGCATTCTTTGTGAACTTGAAATGTATTTATTTATTATATGTATTATTTTTGTTGTGCAGGTGTATACTCGCTCCGTTATCGACCCCATCCCTGCTCCAAGCACGTGTCCAGACGGCGGAGAAACTGCCTCCAAGGCTGCAGACAGACAGAAGAAGAAGGGCAAGATGACGGATGAGGAGATCATGGACAAACTGAGTAAATGATTAATTAATCATTAATCTTACTTACTCTTAAGTAGCAGTTTAAATCCAAACTGTTACATGTATTTGCTTATATTTAGTATTTATTGCAATATTGTTTCCTTTACATATGTGGTTGTTTATCTGTCTTACAGGAACAATAGTCAGCATTGGAGATCCCAAGAAGAAGTACACCAGATATGAAAAGATTGGTCAGGGGTGAGTTCAGATCCACCAGCTTCATGTAGAACACGTGATAGGATTTAAGTTTTTATGTGTACTATAATGAATGTTGCTTATGTAAGGGATAATGTACAGCTAGCTGGTCATTGTTGTACATTATCCCACTTATTACACGGCTACTTACCTAAGAAATCAATAATTTGACACAAAAATGGTCCTCCAGAGTCCGACATCAGAGCTGCATCCATAGCAACGGTCTGTTATGCATAACAAAGATCTGCTATAAAGAAATAACAGATCATGGAACGCCATGATTGACCAATCAGAATTGAGTATTCAACAAAGTCGCGTAATAAATAATAATAATTATAGTGCCTTTTTTCTCAATAAAATCTGGTCATTTTCTTTTGTATCAACACTTTTTAAATTTCCACCCACAATGTACTGTTTACTGTTGCTGCCCTAAAAACCCCAATTGAGACGCATATTCTGAATGCGCTGCATACATGTCCAAAGAATGCTCCTAAAACCTGAATGATATCATCATATCCCACATGTCTTATTCTGAAAATGCTCATTTCAGAATATCCAAACGGAATATGCTGTTTACATGACCTGTATCAAATTCAGAATAGTAGTGAATTATTAGTATGCATGTAAAGGTAGTCATTGTCAGGTTTATGAAGCCAAACACCTCTAATGGGATCCTAACTATCCTATGAGACAGATCATAGCGGTACCGAGCGTTTTTCTCAGTAATATACAAAGAAAGCATCATCATGTCACAACTATGTCAGATGACTCACAGCTCTCTGGGGGCATATGTTCTGTTTAACATCAGAGATTTTTTTGTGAAAACTTGGCAGCATGAATATATCTGTGTATAATACATATGCAGACTAATTTGAGTGCTCATCTCATTTGTCTCACAGGGCTTCAGGAACAGTATTCACAGCCATTGATGTTGCCACAGGACAGGAGGTAAAGTAATGGATGAGGAGATGTGGAGAAACTAACCAGGGATACTGTAAACTGTGAAGTAGTGGAGCTCATGACATAAACACAGCTACACACAGCTGCCGCTATGGAACTAGATGGCACTGGGCTTGTAGTGATCAATCCACAGACCTTGTGAGCAGTTTCATGTAGGAACTATTTTCTCTCCACCGAACTACACCCGCCAACCGTATCACAGCGCAGAAGGAAAGCGTGCATCTATTCTCGATGCTGCTAGCTCACCTAGCACCACTGAGCTAGCTAACGTTACAGCTCAGCCGAGCATCTGATAGATGCGCGCTTCCAAACTGCTCACAACAAGGTCTGTGGATTATCTTGAGTAACAGGGCCATGATTTCTGGAAAGAAACATTGCTGTTGAGTTTTATCTCCAACACTCGGCAACTCACACCAAAACAATCTAGATTGATATATATATGTATATGCAATATGTATATTTTAATTTGGGGTTGAACTGTCCCTTTTAAACATGTATAATACATATACTTATGAAGTCATTATAAAAACCAAAGGAAAGTTTGGAATATTGGATATTAAAACTTTATACTAACATGGTCCCTTGAGTAACGTTTTGGTAATTCTAAATATTGTCTCTCACGCTTCCTTTTTACAGGTCGCCATTAAACAGATCAACCTACAAAAGCAGCCGAAGAAGGAGCTTATCATCAATGAGATTCTAGTGATGAAGGAGTTGAAGAACCCCAACATCGTCAACTTTTTAGACAGGTACGACTGAAAGTAAACCTGCAGCCTGAGTAGAACATCTAATCATAGTTACAACGAAACCAGAAAGTTGTCACACTAGCATGGTTGGACGTCAGTGGGTGACAATGTTTATTTGTGTGTGTGTATATCAGTTTCCTGATGGCGGAGGAGCTGTTTGTGGTGATGGAGTATCTGGCTGGTGGCTCACTGACAGACGTGGTAACAGAGACCTGTATGGATGAAGCCCAGATAGCCGCCGTCTGCCGAGAGGTACACTACACTCTTCACAACCAACCAGGGCAACTTTATGTGAAAGTTAGAGGCAAAACAAAAACTTACAGGGATAGTTTGGATTGTTTTGAAGAGGGGTTTTAAGAGGTACTTCTCCACACTTCAAAACATCCAAACCATCCCTTTAACTCTCAACAACTTCTCCCTCTCTCTCCCTATGTGTCTCTGTACCTGCAGTGTTTACAAGCATTGGAGTTCCTGCATGCGAACCAGGTCATCCACAGAGACATCAAAAGTGACAATGTGTTACTGGGGATGGACGGCTCTGTCAAGCTGAGTAAGTCCTGTACTGATGAGCAGCCTGTTGAACTCTGATTTCTATGTTCTTCCAGTGTCACTCTGTATTTACTCTTCTCCGTCTGTTCGACAGCCGATTTTGGCTTCTGTGCCCAGATCACTCCCGAGCAGAGCAAACGAAGCACCATGGTAGGAACGCCTTACTGGATGGCTCCGGAGGTGGTGACCAGAAAGGCTTATGGGCCTAAAGTAGACATCTGGTCACTGGGCATTATGGCCATCGAGATGGTTGAAGGAGAGCCTCCCTACCTGAACGAGAACCCACTACGAGTGAGTGACAACATTTTCAATCCTTTTGCTTATTTAAATATCCTCTTTTTATTTTAAGTTGTATTTACACATAAACATGTTAATTTCCAACACTTTGACATGAAATTCTCCCAATTGACTCATCTGTACTGGGAGTGAATGCGTTTAAAAGAACTCAGGTTCACTTACAGAAATAAAGTCATTAAGGCACTATTGCACATAATAAACAATCTTTTTTAATCAAGCTTTTTATTTTTTCCTTAATAAAAATGACTACAACAACCTAAACCATAACAAATACAATAATATGTAAATGTAATAACAGATTGTAACTATAAATTGAAAAACAAAGTATTCAAAAACAAGGAGGAAAAATGGTAATAGTACTAATATAGTAATAAGAATAAAATAGTTAAATAAATTTAAATTAAAAGAAAATAAATAAGATTATTAAATTAAAAGAAAATAAATTAAATTATGTATTTATCTAATATTATTAAATTTGTATTTGTTTATTCAAATTATGATAAATAAAAATACATTAAAAAAAAATTAATAAAATAAATTCACACACCAGATTCCCAACACCTACTTATTTCATATAAAAAATCTTAATTTTATATCAAAAAGTTCGAATAATTAGTGACCAGAGGGATAAATTATTTGTTTGTGTCAGACGTTGGCATAGTTGCTGAACAACTGCAGTTCTCAGACTCTCATGAGTCAACACAAACGCTCACAAATCTCATGAGAGTTTGTCCTGCTCTCCACCAACAGCAGCATTCAAGGAATAAGCCAGGCGTTAAACAGTTGACTTGTTGTTGGGAGAAGTTGTCAAGATACAAATATTTCTGTCCAGTTTTTCTGCTACTCCTGTTGAATAGTGTTCATATTCTAGCTCAGTACAAACACTATTGAATCAGTTTCATGGGCCAAGTATGTTTAAGCATACAAGGAATTTGAGCAATAATGTTGATATACAGATCAAACTTATTGTAACTGTAAACAGGGATACAGCTAGTGCAAGGCTGGAGTGCAGAGAGTGCTGGAATAAATATTGTAATGTTAAGATTTTCGTTGAGAGTGACGAGGATGGACAGGATTAGGAGTGAGTGTATTAGAGGGACAGCTCTGGTTAGACGGTTTGGAGACAAAGCGAGAGAGACAAGATTTACATAATTTGGATATGTGCAAAAGAGAAATGCTGGGTATATTGGGAGAAGGATGCTGAAGACAGAGCTGCCAGGCAAGAGGAACAAAGGAAGGCCAAAGAGGAGGTTTATAGATGTGGTGAGGGAGGACATGCAGTTGGTTGGCGCGACAGAGGATGATGTAGAGGACAGGAAGAGATGGAAACAGATGAACTGCTGTGGTGACCCCTAACGGGATCAGCCAAAAGAATGAGTTGCTTTATATACGTACCAGAAGTTATGTACAGTATATGCATGTATGCACATCAATTTACAGTATATACAGCCTGCTAGTCAGTGATGAATGATGTGTTCATCAGTAATCCCACCTCATTTCGAACTGAACACACTGCTCTTGATGTGTTCAGTGTTACATGCTGCACATGCTGAATGTTACAAACTTTGCCTCTTCTATGTGAACACTTTTAAAATCTGGATTACAACTTTCTGGGTCAACAGAGGATTATTAACTTTTGTGAAACAGTTCACTGGTATCACCTGCAGTTTGTTGTATGGCTTTGTAAAGTCAGTTTACTCAGCTGGCACTATAGAAAAGGAAAGCACTTTATAGTGGCGGTGTGAATGCTGGGTTAGAAAATGAAATGTAACACTTTCATAGCATGAAATACGATACGATACGATACGATACAATACGATACGATACGATACGATACGATAATACTTTATTGTCAGACAGGTCTGAAATTTGTTTTGCATAACAGCAGCTCCGTTTGCAACATCACAGAAAGGACAAAGACAATAAATAAGGATACAAACATTTAAACATTACAATCACAGAAGACGATATTCAGGGCCCTTTAACGCACATTTGATCTGGGATTAGGCTCCATATTTAGTTTAAGGATTGACTGATGTACAAAAGAGTGCTTCAGTCTAACCTTATTAAATCGTGGAACCTGTATCTCCGATTTGATGGTAACAATTGATATTCACTGTTCAAAACATGGTTGGGGTCAGAGACGATGTTGTTAGCCATCCTTAAGATGTTATTATGATAGGCTGATTCATAGAGTTTCTCAAGGGGTTGACCTACAATCTTTGAGCAGATTTTCATTTGGTGAAGCAGTTTTGACTTTAAAGTAGTTGACAAATTATTGTACCATGTAGTATAGCAATACTGCAGGACACTCATAATCACAGAAGTAAAAAACAAAAGAAGAATTTGTTTACTCGCCCCAAAAGACCTGAGCCGGCGGAGAAAGTAAATTCTTTGTTTTGTCTTTTTACAGACAAATTCGATGTGGTCTTTCCAAGATAACAGATGATCAATCATTACTCCCAAATATTTATATGAAAATACCTGCAGGATTTTTTCATTATGAATAACAATAGGAACTTTATGAGAATCAGATGGTGAACCAAATACAATTTCTTCCGTTTTCTTTGTGTTAATCTGAAGAGCATTACTGTCAGTCCACTCGACCATTTTGTTTACACCATGTTGGTGCAGCTCAGGGTTGTCCGAGTGACTTAACAGAGATATTATAGCTGTATCATCAGAATACTTTAGAATGTATTGATTTGGTGTATTTGTACGACAGTCATCGGTGTAAAAGGTGAAAAGCATAGCTGAACTCACGCAACCTCTTGCATAGGTTTTTGGTTTGTCTAAATGTTTCGTAATAATATGAACCAGAGTGGCAACAGCGTCTTCTGTACCACAGCCCTGCTTAAATGCAAATTGATATGGATCGAGTTTGTCTTAATAAAATAAATAAATACGGATCAGATTTTTTAAATGTCCTCACTTTACCAGTTTGACTGGATTTACTTCCTGAAACTAGGGTTCACAGTTGTTCCTTTTTCTCTCGTCTCTTCCGTTTCATCAGGCATTATACCTGATCGCCACAAACGGCACACCTGAGCTCCAGAACCCAGAGAAGCTGTCTCCGGTCTTCAGAGATTTCCTCAACCGTTGCTTGGAAATGGATGTGGAGAAAAGAGGCGGAGGCAAAGAGCTGCTGCAGGTTAAAAGCCTCTTCCTGTTATTAGACTATTTTCATTGTGTTTTAATTAAACATGCACTTGATTCACTGGTTTTCCCTTTCCCCCTCCTTCTCTTCTCTACGTTTATCTTTGTCCCGGTGTGCAGCATCCGTTCCTGAAGCTGGCGAAGCCGCTCTCCAGTCTCACGCCTCTCATCCTGGCAGCCAAGGAGGCCATGAAGGGCAATCGTTAGCTGATGAGACTAGCTACGCTGCCTTCCCATGCTGTGTGTGCACAGATATGTGCCAACCGTTTAGATTACGTGCCAGACAATAGGCTGAGAGTGACTCTCCACTCTTGATGCACCAGCCTTATAAGCCCTGACAAACCTCACTGTGAAGAAGACCAAAAAATATAGAGCACAACTCCACCGCTGTCCATATGAACTCTATTCTCACTCAGACGTCAGAAGACAAGTCAAACTAAAGTGCTTAGTTTAAGAGTCGGGCGTAGTTATTTTTTACAACAAATCTCCTGGTGACAGGTTAGGGTTAGGCTTGTATTTAACTTGGAATGAAGAAGATGCCTAGTTCGATTTTAGTTTTTTTTAATCAACTGCCTTAAACAAATGCAAAATGTTGCCTAATGTATTGTTGATTGTGTCTCAATGTTTCTCTTCCCATGATTTTTACTACCTTTGTAATTTACCTTTTCAGCTCGTCAGTGTCTTAGTTATTTTGATACTTGAATTTCATATTTGTCCCCCGTCTTGTTATATAGTTGGTCTCATTCAGTGAACACTCTTGCTATTTCCACATTGACTCGTGTTTTATGGACATTTTCTCTTATAGGAAAACATTTCAGCACATTTGTCGTCATCATGAGCTGCGATTGTGTCGTTCTTCGATTGCCACACCTGACAGACCTACTGTACCAGTTCTTTATCCGTTATCATTAGTCTCCTGATACCAGAGGTGCACCTTACAGGCAAATTAAGATGTTAGATTGACAGGGTTTATACTTTCTCCTTTTATTGTTGTTATTAAAAAATGAGTATTGTATGTTGAACTCTGTCCTTTGTGTTCTTCTGGACTTAACAAATGTGCTCTTCCCATATGTGTATATTGTGTACGTAATGTTTAGTTTGAAAAAAAAAAAAGCGGCCATATCGTAGTGGTTAGCTGTCGAAGGCTGGTAAAGACAATTTGTTGACTGTTTATTTTTTTCCTGACGACTAACAACCTTGTCTGCGCCCTCAAATAAATGTTAGTGCTTTTGTGATTTGAGTGTGAATGATTGTATAAAGCCACAGAGAGGGAAACAAATACGAGACTGGAACCAATGAAGACTTTAATTTATTTATTTATTATCTTTATGACTTTATAACTGGATTCTCTACGGGTAGAACGGATACAAGTTTAGGATGTAAGTCACAGAGCTTGAGGTGTCTTTATTTTGAAGTAGTATGCTGCCAATTATTTTATTTATTTTTTTATTAACAACATTTAAGGTTTTTTAGTAGCTGTGAGTTTGTTGTGCGCTTTTATTTTGGAGGTTTTGCCAGGAAGTGCAGTAATAGCCTTTCCTATCTATACTGAATGTTTGAAGTGGAACCAATGAAGACTTTAATTTATTTATTATCTTTATACCTTTATAGCTGGAATACTTTAATTTATTGATTTATTATTATGCCTTTATAACTAGTATACTTTCATTTATTTATGTATTATTTTTATGCCTTTATAACTGGAATACTTTCATTTATTTATTTATTTATTTATTTATCATCTTTATGCCTTTATAACTGGAATACTTTCATTTATTTATTTATTTATTATCTTTATACCTTTATAACTGGAATACTTTCATTATTTATGTACTTATTTATTTATTATGTTTATACCTTTTTAACTGGAATACTTTCATTTATTTATTTATTATCTTTATGCCTTTATAACTGGAATACTTTAATTATTTATGTACTTATTTATTTTTTATCTTTATACCTTTATAACTGGAATACTTTCATTATTTATGTACTTATTTATTTTTTATCTTTATACCTTTATAACTGGAATACTTTCATTATTTATGTACTTATTTATTTATTTATGTTTATACCTTTTTAACTGGAATACTTTCATTTATTTATTTATTTTTATGCCTTTATAACTGGAATACTTTCATTTATTTATTAATTTATTTATTATCTTTATGCCTTTACAACTGGAATCTCTAGAAGCAGCGCAGGTACAAGTTTAGGATGTAAATGACAGAGCTTGAGGTGTCTTTATTTTGAAGTAGTATGCTGCCAATTATTTTGATTTCTGTCGGCGCTTTTATTTTGGAGGTTTTACCCGGAAGTGTTACAGTTTCTGACATCCGGTTTCTATAGCCCAAACTGAAGCTGGTGTAACCGGCTGTTACCAAACTGCTAACTCTATTTTTCCTGACTTCTGTGTGTAATGGCAGTCCAAATGAAAGACAAAGACGCTTACCAAAGACTAAACTATCTTTACCAGGTAGGAAATAAATGCTAAAGTAAAAGTGAATCGCTGTTGTGATGCTATCGACAACACCACATGATGCTAACACGCTAGCTGCTCTGCTAACAGGCATGTGCTGATATAGTAACTCAAGCTGTTGTGTCTCTCTGCAGGCTGCACATTGTGTTTTATCCCAGAACCCGGAGAACGTGGAGCTGGCTCGGTTCTACTGCTTCACTCAGAGGACCATAGCCAGACGTTTAGTTCTCAGACAGTAAGTTTTAGTTTTGTCTGGTATTGATTTTATTTTGAAGGCAGAGTTAATGTTGCTTCCCTGTAAAGTTACATGTGTTGTTGTTGTTTGTTGCACAGGGTTTCATATGTACCTGAACATTAATGAATTCAATTGTACGTTAACAAATCCCACGAAAATTACCAAAATCAACAATGAATTAATCCCACTTAAAGTACTTTACTTAAGTAGATTTTGAAGTACTTGTACTTTACTTAAGTATTTCTATTTTATTTTACTTTATACTCCACTAACACTACATCTCAGAGGTAAATATGGTACTTTTTACTTCACTACATTTATTTGACAACTTTAATTACTTTGCAGATTTAGATTATTAATACAAAATATAAATCAACTAATAAATTATGATTTACAGTATAGTTTTAGATTAAACAACCCAGTAATATATAAAGTAGTTAAAATGAGCTCCACTTTTACCAGATGCAACATTAAAGTGCTGAACATATTAATGCATCATCAATAATTGTTGTCCAAAAACTATTAAATACACATTATCGAGCCAAACTGTTACACTGGGTCCCAATGAACATGGGCGCTGTTGTTTATTATGAGTCAATCCTACAAACACCATCCTAGTTCCATTATTACTTACTAGAGCAACAAATGGATATATATCCACTACAGTAATAGTCCTCAACAAATGCACCATTTCCTCCTGTTTGAGTGTTATTTACTAAAAACTGCAGTGCCCAGCTGTTGTTAAAATTACTGAGCCTTTTTAAGAACTGAAACTATATTTGTGACCCATTTTAAAATATTTACATACCAAATGGGTTTGTGTAGAGCCCAAAGGAAAACATACCATAATGCCAGCCTTATCCTCTACGTCTAACCTGTCCGTAAATATGTTTTCAACATCTATCATCCATCTAATTGTGTATTTTATTGCAGAGATCCGTCAGTAAAGAGAACGATATGCAAGAAGTGCTGCTCGTTGCTCATCCCCGGTGTAACCGCCACTGTAAGACAACGAAGTAAGTTAGCTCATCATCTATAGTGAAAATATTTTGCATGCATATAAATTGTGTTTTTACAGAGGAATTACACAAAAGCAAAACATTATTTCATTTGAGCAAACAAATCTGTTCTGTACTCAATAATTATTGATTATTGATATTATTGCACATGAACCATGCAAATTCATTTAGTGAGCACAGAATAGATTTTTGTTTGCTCAAATTAAATTGTTTCTTTGCTTGTGCATGATTTCTCTTCAAAATATAATGTATGTGCTTGTAAAATATATTTTTCTGTGCTCAAAATCTCCCATTGCACACTCAGGAACGAGGCACAAATATAACGCCATATATTCCTGCTGTTTCCCATATTCAGAGACACTGACCTTCTTTCTGTTCACTTTTTTTTTCATTAGGAAAAAATAGGAAGACCCGCTTCACTGTTGTGAGGTGCCTCAGCTGTGGGCAGAGCAAGTCGTTCCTGAATGATCCGGATCATTGTTTGTGGGTCGACCGTCCCGAAGCTCAGCTGCAGCCACAAAAGCAGCCAGGTACAAACTCGACACTAAACACAAACCTCACGGAGGATGGTTGCGATAAACTGTCAATTTTGAATAAAATATCTATAATTGCATTATTTTTAATGATATTGCTTCATCATTCATTTGCTACATCAGAGGTAATGATCATTTTTATTTAATGATCATAAAGCGCAAAGGCTCCGCAAGTTATTGTAGTGCTTAACTAGGTGCCTACTGCACACGCAGGGCTTTTCAGATATGACTGCCTCAATAAGATAAAAGCAAATAACTTAAATTAAGAACTAAAATACAAAATTAGGAAGACGGACAATTTGTTTTTGTCAATTGTATGCTTTAATAGTTTGACAGTTTAGAAATCTACATCATGCCTCATGCGAGTATAAACCGCTTCAGATTGCGTAAATTGGTGACCAAATACTGCAGAATTGAAAACAATGGCCAACACTTGGTACTGATCATTATTATTATTTATTCTTTCTCACCCTCAGATCCAAAACCTTCCATTAAAAAACAGCCAAAAGACAAAAAGCCTGACGGGTCAGTGTCGTCTAAACCCAGCGCTGCCCAGAGCTCTGCCGGCACGTAGCAGCAGTTCAACTCTTCTGACCGAGAAATATGAAGGACTGATGTTTCTTTTTCATTTGTTTAAGATATGTGTAACATTATTATATTACATATATCCATAATCTTTTAGTAATTTTATTGATTTAGTAACTGTTTGGCCTCTGTGAGATCATTTTCAGTATTTTTCTGCAGGGTGATTTTTGATGCTACCAACAGATGGCCACCAGGCGGTGTCCTGCACATTTAAAAGATTTTTTTTTTTTTTTTTCAAAAGTAAACCTCATTGATGATTTTATTGAAAACCGCCAACAAGAATGGAAGAATATTCATTAATATCTTTTATTATTAATATTTAACATTTTCTGTACAGTAAAAATATCTTGATCATTAACCATTTGTTGTCAGGAACTGTTCCTTAAAGGTTGATTGAAAAAAGAAATAAAATTAATAGTTTCTTTCACATTTTCTTCTTCTCTCCTTTGTCCCCCTTTGGCACTCGGAAACGCGTCTTCTGAAAATATATCAGGTTCTTGGCAAAGATCCGAGGAATATGGCCCATGTACACGAGAAGAGCCAGGGTCATGCCTAGAAAACAGACATTCTCTGTAAACATTGTGTTCACTTTTATTATATATTTAATTTTGATGTGATTTACCTGTGAGAGGGCCCAGCCAGTAGACGACTGCGTACTGTGAGAAGGTGAATCCAGGGCAGTGGAAGGTGAGGCCGTAGGACAAGGAGGGATTCATGTAAGCTGAGGTGTAGCCTCTGGCTGCAAAACAAGAAGGGACAAATAAAGTTTATGTTAGTTGTTTTTTATTAGAAAGTGGAAGCAGACACACAAGTCTATCAAATAGGGCTGCAACTAACGATTATTTTCATTGTTGATTAATCTGTTGATTATTTTCTTGATTAGTTGTTTGGTCTGTAAAATGTGGATCAGTGTTCCCCAAAGCCCAAGATGACGTCCTCAAATGTCTTGTTTTGTCCACAACTCAAAGATATTCAGTTTACTGTCATAGAGGTGTAAAGAAACCAGAAAATATTCACATTTAAGGAAGCTGGAATCAGAATTTAGACTTTCTTTCTTTAAAAAATTACTCAAACCTTTTCATCGATTATCAAAATATTTGGAGATTATTTTAATAGTTGACAACTAATCGATTAATCATTGCAGCTCCACAATCATATAACACTTGAAGCAGAGGATCACATGCATGACTGATACCGAGGTGGTGTCCAAGAGACTCATACGTTTGTGTGTATAAGTTTGTAAAAGCTTAAATTGAAGCACAACCCTGATTGTGAACATCAGAAAAACTATCAATGAAATATCCAGTAAAAGAGATTACTAGAACAAACTAAAAATAATATTAGGGCTGTCAATTAATTAAAAAATGTAAGCGTGATTAATCACATGATTGTCCATAGTTAATCGCAAAATAATAAAAAAAAAAATGTATCAATCAATTAACAACACAAAACAATGACAGATATTGTCCAGAAACCCTCACAGGTACTGCATTTAGCATAACAAATATGCTCAAATCATAGCATGACAAACTGCAGCCCAACAGCTGTCAGTGTGTCAGTGTGCTGACTTGACTATGGCTTGCCACAAACTGCATGTGATTATCATAAAGTGGGCATGTCTGTAAAGGGGAGACTCGTGGGTACACATAGAACCCATTTACATTCACATATCTGGAGGTCAGAAGTCAAGGGACCCCTTTGAAAATGGCCATGACAGGTTTTCCTCGCCAAAATTTAGTGTAAGTTTGGAGCGTTATTTAACCTCCTTCCCGACAAGCGTGTACGACATGGTTGGTACCAATGGATTTCTTAAGTTGTCTTGTTTCATATGATACCAGTATCTTCACTCTTCAAACTGAACAAGCTACAACCTAAAAATAACAAGTTGCATTAAAGACATTAGTGGTGTTAAAACAAATTTGCGTTAAGGCGTTATCACATTAACTTTGACAGCCCTAAATAATAGTATATTTTCTTCTCTTTTATAAACTTCTTGTAGCTTTCTTTGGCCAAATTCATTAACAGACGAATGACTGATAATAATGGATTAATTTAAGTATGTCAGAGGGGGAAACAAAGGTTGCAGGTGATTTAGGCTACCGTTTAAAGTAAGTGACAGGCAACAGACAAAGTTTGCATGATGTGGATGCACAGACAGATGATACTGCACATAGACTGCGCCGTAACAGATCTACAAGAGTGTGTCTGATGCGCTGATTTCCCAGTGGAGTTGCGTATTTTTCTGATATTCGTTTCGGATTCCAGTCATTTTCCTGCATTTACAAGCACAATGTGTCTATGTATGAGAGGACTTTTGAGCCTTTTTTAGAGTGATGATTAAGCAGTGTCCAGGTTCACCTGTAACTTACCTGTATGGGACAGGAAGGTGAGGAGGACGGCGATCAGGGGAACCCGGATCAGAGCAGATCTGCGTAGCAGGTTTAGATGGACCAGATGAAAGATGAGCGTGCAAACACACTCAGTGAAAAACCCCTGAAGCAAAGAGACCAACAGAGACGTGCTGCACGAGCTGGCCATCAGGTTTTTGATCATGTGCATGTCGGTCAGCTCCAGACTCCAGTAGTATCCAGCTACAAGAAGAGCCAGATGGGCACCAACAAACTGGGCTGCAACGGTGAGGAGAGTGGACAGAGTGGTGGCCTCCAGCTGCAGGAACTTCAGCACCACCATAGTGGGATTCCCCGATGCGCTGCCACAGATCACACCGTGGGTCAGCAACACCACGAACAGTATGGTTAAAGTCACATCAGGACCCAAACCCCCGGCCCACTCACCCACCTCCACAATGGTCTGCACCTCCAGCCTACATGCCACCAGCATGAAAGAGGATGCAAACTCCACAATGAAGCTAAATCGTGGCCATTTTTTAAGGAGCACTCGGACTAAGGCTGCAAAAATGACAACAGCCAGGAAGTATCCGAGGGATGCGTTGAGTCCAGACATGGCTCAGATGTGCTGTCCTCTGCTGTTTCTGATCCAAAAGAAATGAATGAGGGTTTGACTCAACTACTCTGCTGTCTGTTTGGCAACGTGGCGCATGCAGAGAAACACTTCTTATCAGAGACACGTCAGGTTTTTATCCCACAACCACATGCTAAAATACACATGGACCTTGAAACAAGGTCAGGTCAAGAAGCTGGCCTTCATCCAGTGGTCATTTATAATTAGATCACAGCTTTGGTTAAATGATTTCCTCCTCTCTCTCTCTACAGGATAACATATGTTATTTTTTTCTATAGGACTAAATGGCTGAAGAATTATTAAAATGCATACAGTGCCCCATCTGGATTCAAACGTTTGGGGGATGTTAGGCTATGTTGTCCAGTGTACACAAATACATTTTTGCAAGCAGGTTTCATCAAAAACAGTAGAAAATATGGTGGTCATTGGTCTAAAGAGTAAGGTGTTTACAGTGACCATCAAATTGTCAAAGTTAACGTGTTAACGTAAATTTGTTTTAATGGCACTAATTTCTTCTAAAATGTATTAATTAAACTTGTAATTAATTTGGGATTAATTGTAACTATGTTCAATCATGCGATTAATTGCGATTAAATATTTTAATCGATTGACAGCCCTAGTTTGTCGTTGTTTAATCTTCTTATGTGTATTCATACAAATTGCTCATAGTAAATGTTTTGATGTTTTCTTTTTGGATCTATGTTGAGTTCTATTGAATCAATTGTTACGTGTCCAACTCCTTCAAAATAACATATTGGAAAAAATAAAAGTTATTGGCATGATTTTTCACTTGTTTTTAGGGCGATACACCCCAGCCAAAAAAAAACACAATTAGACTTTTATTTTACTACTTTGTCTATTTGCGTCTGTAGATTTCTCCTTAATTCACCAAAAGTTAGCATTAGATAATGCCTCATTTGTATATTTAAACATAACATTTCAGAAAATGTATCTATCTATATTCTGGAGGTTTTTACTTAGGGATTTGTTCCTTCATAGCTTGATTTATACAACATTTTATTCCTAAAAACATGGCGAAGATTTATAAATTTATTTATATATGGCTGTCAGTATTTTCAGATATATGGATTATTTCCAAAATTCCCTCTGTGAAAACCTTTCACTCTAATGTGTCAACAAGTCCAGATTTCTGTTCTGGAAATATATGCAAATTAGCACATATTTAATAAGATAATGACCTCTTTGCAAATTTAAACATAACATTTCAGAAAACTTGTAATACCAAAAATAATTGCCTTAATAAAAGTAATCAAATAGGGAAATTTAATTGTATGGGTTGTCGCCCCTTAAGCAAACATTACTAAAAACATTGTGATTTGATATTTAATAAGTAACGCATGAAAAAAAGGGTTAAATTAGCTGATTTTTTTTTCCATTCTACGTTTTTTTGTTTTTTTTTATAGTATTTTATTTCAAAAGTTCAATACAATATATTTGCATGTTCAGATGCTTTATTACAGTTCTTACCAAAAATACCTTACAGTATAAAATAATAATAATAATAAGATTACAAATAAATTATAAAATATGCAACAAATAAACTGTAACGAAAGGAAAAGATGAATAAAAACAAAACAAAATAAAAAAACAAACAGAAAACATTCGGGGTCAGCTAAACAATTGGAATAAATTTGAAATGTCTAAACAATTTAATAGTTTTGGTCAATTTAGAATTTTTGGGTTTTAAGCTTTCAATCATAGTCAAAATATGTTTTAAAATTAGTATCTTTAAAAATAAAAAAAAATGAAATTACTTGAATGCTAATGACATCTCCTCTGTCTGAGTTGAACACGTGCAATGTAAATGTGCAATAACACGTTGGTCACTTTTGTGTCACTTTTGCAATGTAAATACTGTAAATCTACTGTTACGAATATGCGCAATAACATGCTGATCACTCTCTGCAATGATTATATAAATATCTGATGGATACTTTGTCCAATAATCTGGCAAAACTGTAATCTGGCAAAACTGTCATCTCA
Source organism: Sebastes umbrosus (assembly GCF_015220745.1). Taxonomy (NCBI): domain Eukaryota; kingdom Metazoa; phylum Chordata; class Actinopteri; order Perciformes; family Sebastidae; genus Sebastes; species Sebastes umbrosus. The sequence continues at coordinate 24,419,427 of NC_051273.1, read as the reverse complement.
TCAATATACATATTGTATTTTTATATTTTATATATATATAGATATATATATATCTATATCTATATCTCTTTTTTTATTTTATTATCTTTTTTAGCACCTATGGGATTGTCACAATCTAATTTTGTTGTACTACACAATGACAATAAAGGGCTTGAATCTTGAATCTTGAATGTTCAGACTTGAGCAAGGCCTATTGAAAGAGGTTAGGACAAAGGTCTTGAGCTATGTTGTACGACGCATGCGCAGTGTAACTGGAGTCGTTGCTATTGGCTAAATTTTGGTGACTGCAGACTGCGCATGCGTTGTACCCTTTGTAATATGACGTGTTAAGTCTATCCTCGGACTAGTGATGGGAATTTCGGCTCTTTTCAGTGAGCCAGATCATTTGGCTCAGCTCACCAAGAAGAGCCGGCTATTTCGGCTCCCAAACGGCTTTTCGTTTTACCACTTGATTGTCAAACACTTTCCCTTGTGGGCTGTCCTCTCCCGGATTTCAAATCAGGAAATATAAAATATTGATCCACAACATTTACGTTATTCAAACTTCTTTTTCAGTTACAGCAACTAAACAGAGGACTGATCTCTTTACAGATATTAGAGTAATGTTAAAAAGGGTCATGTTGTCTCAGCAGGTATCTCTTTGCCCCGTCAGAGGCTGCTCTTTCCCTCTCCACTCTGCTGCTCTGTAGCCGGCTCTCCAGCAAGCTTTTGGAGCTTTTCAATTCCAAAAAGGCAGATGATTACAGGTTCCTGTTAATTTATAAAGGACATCTGTGTTGTGATATTTAAACAAACTATCCGTCAATAAGGAAATAAAAGCCTCTTGTCTACAGACCGGTCTCTAGAGAGCTCCAGCAGCTCATAGCAGTCTCTGATGTGTTTTTGTTGTTTTTGTACCCGTAGCCCGTAGTGGTCCAGCACGTTGCATTGTGGGATACAGTAGGCAAGGTAGACTGGTCCGATGCATACTGGAGATTTTTTCCAAATCAGTACAACATCCGGGTATTTTTGGCATACTGTAGATTTTCGCTTTTGTTCGCATACTGCATACTGCATACTACATGCTACATGCTACATTTTGGCCAAATCATTACGTACTACTAATATAGCATGCGGTTTCGAATACAGCCAATGAATGGGAAGCGTGGAAAGCACGGATCCTGTGGACACGTACCATTATCGTTCACTTAAAAGAGCCGGCTCTTTGAACCGGCTCGTTCTCGGCTCACACATCACTACCTCGGACGTGAGGCGGAAGTTGTGGACCGGCAACGTCATCACGTCGGGTTTGTGTGTGTGTGTGTGTGTGTGTGTGTGCGCTAGCTTCAGTGTAGTGATGGCAGAATCAGCTTCAGAGCAGCCAGAGAGCTTCAGAGAAGAAGGAGAAGTCTTCGGGGATGGCGGACCATCCTCCGACTCTGTTCCTGAAGCTGTTCGCTGCTGGCTTCTACGGTGTCAGCTCGTTTCTCATCGTCGTGGTGAACAAAAGTGTCCTCACCAACTACAGGTAACGGTTTTAACGGCTTTAACGGCTGTAACTGTTATAACGGTAGTTTAAACAAGCTAGCATGCGTTGCTAAGCTACGCTAAGCTAGCCACTAGAAGTTGTGTACAGTAGCATTCTAGGAAGCTATACTTTAACCTAATGATAATCAATATAGATATTTAATTCAATATTCTCCCCACAAACACTAACCAAACTCTTCCACACACACACTTGTCTTTTTTTTATATATTTACTGTATTGTTATTGTTTTTATTATATATATATCTTGTCCTAATTGTTTGTTATCACTATTATGTAGTCATATTATTTGTTTATATTAATCTTGTCTCTAGGTGGAGGCTTCAGATAAGACCACTGGTTGTTTTTTTTGCCTCTTCCTGCACTGTATATTATTAATTTATTTTTTGATAAGACTTTGTTAAGACTTTACAGTAGCATTATATGAAGCTATATTTTAACCTACTAGTGCTATTAGCTACATGGTTAGCTACTCTTGCTGCTTTACAAAGCACTAAATGGTTTAGGTGCCAAAATACATTTCTGATCTTCTGCTATGTTCTGAACCATCCAGACCTCTCAGGTCATCTGGATCAGGTCTGCTTAGTGTCCCCAGAGTCACAACTAAACATGCAGAAGTTCAGTTTTTATGCACCAAATATTATATATAAATAGTAGTACAAGTTGCAGTAGTAATTGTAGTAGTTGAGGAAGTTGTAGTTCTTGTTTTTGGAGTTGTTGCAGTAGTGATTGTTGTAGTAGTAGTCATAAAATAGATGATATTATATATTATATCATACAAAATGTCATAGTATAGTATACCATAAAAAGTCAGAATTTAATATCATGAAAATATCATTAAAAAGTCATATAGTATGCCATGAAAAAAATAATATTGTTCGTCACAAACAAAAGCCATGATATAAAACAATTAATAATAGAGTATACCATGGCAAAATATGTCATAAAAAGTCAGAAACAATGTCATGATATAGTATGCCATAAAAAATGTTATGAAAATATCATAAAAGTCATAGTATATTATGCCTATATTATGCACCAAATATCTGGAACAAGCTCCCAGAAACCTGCAGGACCAGCTCCAACTCTGAGTTCTTTTAAATCAAAGCTTAAAACTTTCCAGTTTGCTGCTGCCTTTTATTAAACCAGATAATGATCTTATACTGCACTAGAGCTTTTACTCTTGTGTGTTGTATTCTATGTTAGCTTCTATCCTAGCTTTTATTTTTAGCTTGTTTTTATTTTCTAATCTTTAATGTTTTTATAACTGTTTTAATTATGTCGCAATGTTCTTTGCCCTTGGTCGCAATGTTCTTGAATATTTATGTAAAGCACTTTCAATTGCCCTGTGGCTGAAATGTGCTCTACAAATAAAGCTGCCTTGCCTTGCCTTGCGAGGATTGAAATAGGAAGAGCTTCACTTTACAGTAGCATATGAAGCTATATTTTAACCTAATAATAATCATTATATACCATAATAATCATTATAGATATTTAAATCAATAACCTCCTCACAAACACTAACCATACACTTCCACACACTTATCTTTTTTTTATATATTTACTGTATTGTTATTATATGTGTCTTGTCCTAATTGTTTATCACTATTATGTAGTCATATTATTTCTTTATCTTAATCTAGTCTCTAGGTGGAGGCCCAGTGTTTTTTTTTTTGCCTCTTCCTGCACTGTATATTATTCTTTCTTTTTTTTTTGTTATGTTGTATAGTCTTAAATTGTGCAAAACAAATAAACAAACAAATAACCTACTAGTGCTAAGAGGGTTAGCTACATGGTTAGTGCTCAGCTTGTATGATGCCTTTACGTTCACTGGGACTAACTCAAACTTTTTTTCCAGCTTCCCTTCTTCAATATGTGTCGGAATTGGACAAGTAAGTTGAACGCCTATTTGAATGCCCTCTTTCTGCAATCAGTTTACAAGCACACATCCCTCCTTCATTCATTCAGTCATTCATTCATTCATTCTCACTGTGCAATATCATTTTCCACTTGTGCAATTTTGTTAATAGTCGTTTTATTGGCAATACTGTATATACTGCGCCTATTTTTATCCTTCCTTCTATTTAAATGGTTCATATTTTGTTACACTTTGTTTAGCTCTTTTTTTTACTGTGTTAGCTGATGCATCCTGTTTTTTTGCACTATCCCCTTTGCTGCTGTACACTGCACATTTCTCCACTGCGGGACTAATAAAGGAATATCTTATATATTATCCTATCTTAAAGCAGGCAGAGTTTAAGTAATTTTTTTTATTGAATGTGTGTGCAGATGTTGGCCACAGTGGTTGTGCTGTGGGTGGGCAAGGCTTCGAGGGTGATCACCTTCCCAGACTGTGATGAGAGCATACCTCGCAAGGTGAGACCACCTATCCATCCATCCATCCATCCATCATATCTTCAGTTGACCATGGCAGTATTTTTTATTAATGTTTACCTGTTGTTGTATTTTGTACAGACGTTTCCTCTACCTCTCCTTTATGTGGGAAATCAAATCACTGGTCTGTTTGGAACCAAAAGACTGAAGTAAGTCCTCATCTGTAAACTATCTTTATGTTTATGAATTATGGTTAAAAGGGAAGTTCATTCAGTGTCATCATGAGCTAATTAATTTCTTTGTCTGCCTGGGGGAAGTTCGGCTTGCAGCAGAGCACAAATAAACACTGAGTGCATTTACATGGACATGAATAACCCGTTTATGATTGGGTTTTTGGAGTAACCGGAATAACTTGGGTTAGCCTCATAAAGGGGTCATTCATGTACATGTAAACACACTCAATGACAGTACACACATAACTATAAAACAGTGAAGTCTATATTTCTATTTCTGTCAGCTCGCTGCTTTCTGTCATTGTTGATATTTTTCTGTTTACGTACATGAGTCCATGTCCACTCTTGAAGGTTTTTTGTTGTTGTTGTTGTCTGTTTATTTCTTTATACGTCGTCACATTGTTTTTTTTAAGTAATAATGTTATCTTTATGACTAAGAGTATGATTATCATTAGTATTATCACTTTTCTTTTCCGTCATTGGCTACTAATTTGAAAAAGAATAACAACAAAGTAAATTTTAGAGCTGCACCAATCTGGCTTTTTCAGTCCAGACACCAATAACGATACCTGGGCTTTGGGTTTCGGCCGATCCAAGTACCGATCCGATACCAATGTTTGATTACTAAGCCGTATGCCTCATTGTGTGGAAGTGACTGGGGTCATTCTTTAGTAAGACATCAGGCCTGACTTAAACATTGCTTCCCTAACTTTGTAAAACAAAACAAAACAAATAAATACATAGATATGACTTTACTGAATTGTTAAATATTATCAAAATAACACCAGTAACTTGGTTAAAAAATTTTGTCTTCCTTAAGACCTGGCGATAAAAGATGTCTGACAAAGAGGACTGCTGCTTGTCGATGATCTTGCTGGCCACTCGGGCTGCAACTTATGATTATTTTCATTGATTATTAATCGGTTTATTTTTTTCTTGATTAGTTCTTTGGTCAATAAAATGTCCGAAAAATGGTGAAAAATGTCGATCAGTGTTTCCCAAAGCCCAAGATGACGTCCTCAAATGTCTTGTTTTGTCCACAACTCAAAGATATTCATACAAACCGATCGATTATCAAAAGAGTTGGCGATTAATTAACAAATAATCGATTAATCGTTGCAGCTCTACAGTCAAATAACAGTTGAAGCAGAGGGTCACATGCATAACTGATACAGAGGTGGCGTCCATGGGACCCATAATTTAGTGTTGTGTATAAGTTTGTGTTTATTAGTTTGTAAAAGCTTAAATTGAAGCACAACCTTGATCGTGAACATTAAAAAAGTATCAAATGAAATGTGAAAGAGATTAATGCCTAGTGAAGAAAAATAATACTCTATTTCTTCTGTTTGATGGACTTCTTGTAGCTTTCATTGACCAAATTCAGAAACAAAGGCATGACTTATAATAATGGATTCATTGAAATATGTCAGTTAGAGGAGGAAACCTGAATTTTGACCAATTAGACAATTATCAAAATTGTTGCCGATTACTTTAATAGTTGACGACTAATGGATTAATCGTTGCTGCTCTAGTGGCCCATTAACAATGTCACCCAGTCTTTTTTTGTTTAGGACATTCAGGTTGCCATACCAGGATCCTAGTGAATAGTTTAAAACTGACACATTGGGCATGGCTGTTGATGTTTGGCCAAGTTAAAGCAATTTGTGTCCTCTTCCACCAGCCTGCCGATGTTTACTGTCCTCAGGAGGTTCTCCATCTTATTCACGATGCTGGCTGAGGGATTTCTGCTCAAGTAAGATTGCATCGCACATGACGACTCATTTTTCTGATATAACTTCCTGGTCCTTTTACTCAAAGTGGGACACCAAGCCACCCTCTTTGTACTGTATTGGTGGCTTTTATGTACAGCTCAAAGCAGCCAGATTGAATTTCATTGCTCTGCTGTCTGACCTTTGGCAGGAAGAAATTCTCCAGGCCAGTCCAGCTGACAGTATTTACAATGATCCTCGGGGCGTTTATAGCCGCAAGGTAAGTCCTGAAACATCCAGGTGTCCCCGGCAGTTAACCAAACTAGAATTACCCTCACTACAAAGGGTTTTCCTGTCCTGATATATGTCCTCGCTTAAGTGATATTGTCTTTAGGGTCATTTACACATGTTGTATATCTTTAGTTAAAGGAGCTCTTCCGAAACACAGCACGCCCAAAGCTAAATTGTGAGTGACAGAACACGTATTTACTTCCTCGTCACTTTCTATCGTTTTCTCTCATCTCCGTTCGTAGTGCCGACTTGTCCTTTGACCTGCAAGGCTACGTGTACATTCTCATGAACGACGTGCTGACTGCAGCCAACGGGGCCTACGTGAAACAAAAATTAGATGCAAAGGTATGTGGCAGCGCCATCGGATGAATAGTTACCATTGTTGGGCTGGTGCTGTTTTTGGCATTGAGCTGATGGATATAGAGAACATAAACTGTCCTTGAGCGCCTGGCTTAAAGGTACTCGGTGTACACCATGAGTTGGTTTATCACTGCTGTATATCTGTTTTTGTAGAGAAAGTGCTGCTTTTCTATGTATTTTTCATGTTTTATTGCATTATTTTTAACAGTAATTACAGTTTGACTGTTGAGTCACAAATGGCTTGAAGCTTGTTTTGGTCGTTTTTTTATGTCACACAAGCACAGACTGCTCAGCTCTCACATTACAGCAGACGCTGAACTGAATCCAGATTTAGTCTGTGATGTCTGTAGAGCACCATCTGCTAATAGGGCTCAAGACAGAGAGGTGTGTGTGTGTGAGTGATATTATTGCGAGAGAGTGAAAGATGGAGCCACGTGAAACAGAATCAGACGGTTCTAGGTGGTGCAGTGGGCTGGGCTGGCCGTGCTGTGTGACATCTGTACGCTAGTTAGTGAGGAATGCACCCAAAGATTTGTGAATAACCCTCTCTGTTCTGGCTCTGCTTATTTTTCATGTTCCTGTTGCGTCCTGCCCATCTGTTTCTCTGCTCTTTCTCACAGGAGTTGGGAAAATATGGATTGCTGTATTATAATGCATTATTTATGATCATTCCCACCGTGCTGTTGGCTCACGTGACTGGAGATATGCAGAAGGTAAGTAGTTTGGCTCTTCTGTTGTTTGATCTTTCTCCCTAATAAGCGCTATTTCTAATTATCTTCACTCGAATCTCCTTATTCATGGAAGATCTGTGAAATGTGTTTGAACAGTCATCAAGTTTAACAGTCTTTGTAGTTAGTTTCTTGAGTTGGTGCTGATCAGTTATTTCAAGGTTTAGTCCCAAATAGGAGTGAGTGCACATATGAGTAAGCGTGGGTGTGTGCTGCAAATATGGGCTGTCTGTTAGTTGGTCACTGTTGGCAGAGACCTTCTGGTTTGCCCAGCTGGGGCCCAGCAGCCAGAAAGGCACAAAGCTGCTATTATGCACCTAGCAGAGTTATTACAGCAGCGCCCACAGCCCCCTTTGACTGGAAAACCTCAGTAAAGATACAGACTACTACCTTTTAAAGCTATTGGAAACTAAGTGTTGGATTTTGTAAGTACGTAAGAGTTAGTTCCTAAAACGTGATCAACAACTCTGCAGTGCTCACTTAATTTCCTGACTACCACTGAATGCCAGTAAATACACATAAACAAGGAATGACGTGATTTTTATTTTTTTTATTAAATAGGGTTGTTCTCAACCAAAGAAATTCTTAGTGGACTAACACTCATGCGATTTTGTTGACTAATCGATTAGTTGATTTAATTGACAGATGTGTAAAACTGAGTTTCTCCACAAAGAATCAATCAAAAGCACCACTTTAAATTTGGTGTTTACCAGAGATGTGCTCATTAGTTTATTGGAAAGAAGTCATTCAGCATGAAAAAAAGCATAAAAAATGACTAATCGACTAAAGAAATCTTAGTTGACTAATAGCGGGGACGTATAGAGCCCCCTCATTTGCATAATGAGGCAGAAATGCATAAAGAGATGTGTGAAGAAAAGAATACAGAAATATTTTTTTGGGAAATAAATATGGGGTGAAATGCAAAGGGAAAATTGTGCAGAAATATATGTATATAAATAAAATTATGTATGTAAATAAAATAAATAAATACATAAGTAAATACTACATTTCAAAATAAATAAAAAATAATTCCAAAAATAAATAAATGAATAAGTAGAAAAAAAATAAAAATAAATACAACAGAAGAGTAAATAAATAAGGGAATTAATACAAAGATAAATAAATAAAGAAGCAAATTAAAACAGAAATATCAATTTATGTCAAATTGTGGCAGCTGCCAATTCTCTGGTGCTTGCTGTCATTTACCTTTTCCCTGGTGTTTTTTTGATTGAGTTGCTGAGTGACTAGAGGGTTATTCAGTTCACCTGTTGCGCAGGGTGTGGGGACTGGCTCTTAAATGATAGTTGAGAGCAGCTTGGTGCATTCCCCACTTCAGGGTCAATCAGGGTGTAACGACGCCCTTTCTGTAGGGCTTAAAAGAGGAGAGAAACTGCACAACCAGTGTCATTCTGATCTCTCCTTCACTAAAAGCAACGTGTTATCAGCCAAACCAGAAACTCTGGTCTGTTTTAGACCCTTTTGAGATTCTGTGCTCTTTGTGTCTTGTTTATTGAGAGTGTTGACTATCCTAGTTGGGGAAACAAAATAAATACCAATCAATTGGGTTACCTGCACTAGGTCGTTTAGGTGCTATTTGACGATTGCCTAACGCCTGCAGGCTGTATTTTGTTATTCTATTCATTTGTTGATTTTCAATGAAACCCTTTATACCCATTTGTTTTAGTGTATTTTATTTGGGAAAACTTTAAAGGAGGGTAAAAGGAAAAATAAAACCAATATTTCAGTTTCCTTAATTGTTTGTTATTGTAGAGGCATTTGTTCATTATCAAAGAGGTATTTGTTTATTATTATCATTATTATTATTAAGGAGGCATTTTATTTTACATTATCATGTGGATGGGAACAGTTTTTCAGTCTTCTGACTGATCAACTAGTCTGGGGAACTCAGTACCGCCACAAAATGTTATCAATTAATTAATGCCTACATTTATTTTTAATATTGTTTTACAACATTTAATATTTATTTATTATTATTTCTATATATATATTATTTTTTTAAACACAATTGCCTACATATCTTGCTTTACTCCTGTTTTTTTATATGCTTGTTATGTATGTGTTTTAGAGTTCTGTTGTTTCTTATGCCGTGCTTCTCTTGTCAGGCAGTGGAATATGATGGTTGGTCAGACATGCTTTTCCTCGCCCAGTTCATCCTCTCTTGCATCATGGGGTAAGAATACAGGCCAAAGCTTATGTATGATGTGAACGACGCATGCTAAGTCTTGTGTTTTGTGCCAGAATTGAACATCTGGATTATACCAAATATCTGTGGTGTCGCTATTTCATCAGTGGCTGAAAACCAGATTCTAGGCCACAGCTTGACAGTGTGAAGCTCACAAAGACCCTTTGTCTAACATGTCGCAATAACATTGTGAAATCTGACTTTGTGCTTCAATATGTGTTGAGACGTGTGTGATATGATGACATGGTTGTTTTACAGGTTTGTTCTGATGTATTCCACGGTACTTTGTACTCAATACAACTCTGCATTAACAACTACGATCGTGGGCTGCATCAAGGTAAACTGCAGATTTGTGTGAAGTAATAGTTTAATCAAAGAGTAGAGAAGCAAAAAGATGAAACTCTGGTGCTTTTTTTGACAACAGCTGCTAGATGGCGCTGCTGTAGCACTGCCGCCATTTTGGACTGAAAACGCCAATAAGTCTATGGCCAGGGATGTATAAAGAGATGTTTTAAATCAGAGGAGGATTTTTTTTTTTAGGTAAATCAACTTCCCAGTACCAACACTTAATTAGCCCTCATTTAAATCATTATGTCCTAAAAGTTGTAAAATGAACTAATTGCTGAATCCAGAATTATTTTCCTCGGCCTAATGAACGTGCATCAGACCCACGCAACTGCACCAGCTTCCTGCTAGCTGTATGCAGCTGTAAAAAATGATATATTGGCTGTAATTCATCACTTTTATTATCTTATAATACACCCATGAGCTGTATGCTGTAAGCCTGTACCATGGTGGATGTATTAACGTCTCTGTTCCCAAACAACCGGCTATTGGCCAGTAGCTAGTACTGCTAGTAGCATGACATAAACAGAATTTACTAGCGTCCGGTAGTCGCTTTCAGTCCAAAATGGCGTAGATGTTGCAATGGAACGAACAATTGGCTTTCACTTATTAGCAATATACGTTCTTTTGTTAAATGCCCTAAATGAATAAAAAACTTAGTTAGCTTAATTCATATTTTCTCCATTTTGCAGAACGTCCTGGTAACGTACATTGGGATGGTGTTCAGTGGAGACTACATCTTCTCTTGGACCAACTTCATAGGTTTGAATATCAGGTAGGAAATGTTTATTTTTCTAATTTATGCTGAAATGTCTAGTTGTCATAGATGGATTGATTTAATAGAGTTACACACACAAGTTGTTTTGCGTCCCTATGCTGAATCTTTCCCCAACACAAACCCTCACCCATCTGGCATCCCAGGACACATTTTGAATTGTATGGTCACACAACAGATTGAATCAGTTACATATAAACATGAGAGGGGGCTTTAAATACCATATTACCACGTTAGCGGCATTGCTTTATGGTTGGAAATGTGGCTCGCTCGATTCCCCACTTTGGTCCAGACTCAAATGTCTCAACAACCACTGGATGAATTGACATTAAATGTCACTTAATTCGTTATGCATGTAGCTTCTTAGCTTGAAGATTGTGCTCATTTCTGGTTGTAAACAACTGAGATAATAGGGAGGGTCCACTGAGTCAGACTGGTCCTCCCTGAACCGTGTCTCTGCTGAAACTAAGGGAAAGGCCAATGCTGACACTGAAATCACTGATGCTAATGTGCCAATCGGCTGCGGGATATATTACATGTGTGCATGCTGGATCTTGTTTGGAAACATGATGGATTGTATGACTGATGATGTGCTGCAACATGTTTAATTTTACACTGAATGAAACAAATGACAACTTGATTTTCAAACTTTTGCCTGCAACTGTTGGATGTAAGTTTTCAACTCATTTTTATCTTTTACTGGCTGAAATGGGCCTGCATATTTAGCCCCTCTCTCTCTCACATAAATACATATAAATCTCCTCACTAAACACTTTGTTATCCAGCCTTTCAGAAGGTCAGATTAAATGCCAACATCTTGTATTTTTGCTTCATTTGGTGTCCTTGTCCTTGACGTGTTTGTATTCTTACACACGGTTTCTGTCTGTGTCGTTGCAGTATTGCGGGCAGCCTGGTGTACTCCTACATCACTCTCACAGAGGAGCAGTCCAACAAAGCGAGTGAAATCACCAAGCTGGACATCAAGGGCAAAGTGGTTGTATGACAGAGACACTGGATTTTATTTTTATGCTGATGAACGAGAAAACTCTATTTTTAATACAACTTTTTATTTATGGAGTATTTTTTAGCAGCAACGGCATGGGATGATGGACACGGTGTGGTTTTTAGATGGTGTTTTTCTTTTTAAATATTTGTATTTTGATACTGTACATGTGACGCATCGAGAACAAGGGAACCAATATTATTTATATTACATTTCCTGACACTTAGACAAGCAGAACCTTAAAAGTTGGGATGACATAATGTTTCCTGAATACAGGAATGAACAGCTAGAATAACAGTTATTTAAAGGGATAGTTCGGATTGTTTGAGGTGACTTTGATGTTTTAAAAGGGTTAGTTCGGATTCATCAAAGGCACACTAACACAGACTAATTGATCGCTGTCAGATGGCTGTTATCTATGCTCTCTTCAAAGCCACCAGACTCCATTCACAAAAACAGTAATTTTACCTCTCAGAACACGGGAGGTGCTGATCTACCGCTGCCTCGATCGGTTAGTTTGTGTTATTGTGTGACTTTGGTGAATTCAAACTAACTCTTTAAAACACCAAAGTCACACAATAACACAAATAAAAATATTGATCGAGGCAGCAGTTGGCCAGCAACTCTGTGTTCTGTGAGGTAAAATTACTGTTTTTGTCAATGGAGTCTGGTGGCTTTGAAGAGAGTATAGATAACCGCTTCAGTTCCCATCAGAAAGCGCTGTCTGAAGGCAAGGTAAAGCGGTGAAAACATTCTAAATATAACGTACTCTTAAACTGCGATCCATAATGTTTTGCTGCTGTCCTCGTCCACAGCAGTACATTACTTTGCTTCCGTGCTGGTACTCCTGTCTGTTCCTTCAAACTGGGGGCATACTGACCGTCATCTACTGTAGGTAATACACCGACTATGTATAAGTACCTCATACAACCCCTCTTCAAACTATCCGAACTATCCCTTTATGCACTGGTGTGTACTTACGAATCATGGGACTATTAAGTAATAGTTATTTTAAAGGCACAATCCTTATTTTTTTTATTGCCTTTTCTGTTTTGCTGTTTAAAAGGAATGTAACTTTAGATGCCTTCTAAGCACCATGAGATGCACTGACACTGTCATTATCCCGTTAAGTACATTTTCTTTTTGCGCATACACTGTTGTTACAAGCTTGTTACGGACGAACGGTAATGACGGTGATCTAACCTCATCCTTCAAACAACCAAAGTGGAAGGGCAGTGGGCTGGAAGCTCCCATCAAGGATTGTGGCTTTAAATAAATGCTGCCGCCTCCTTTTGGGAGATAATTTAAGATCACAGTTTACATTTTGCTCCCTCAGTATTACAGAATGTTTGTCGGGCTGTAACTGGTTCTCTCTATGCAGTATTAACAAGCAGTACTTATGGTTTGTTATTTGTACAAGAGGATCCATTTGTCCTTTTTTTTTTTCTTGGTATCGCACTTTCAACTGAGGTAGCACCTGCAAAAAAAGGGTGACACTGAATTGCCTCACCGCCTGTTACATTTATTGTATTCTTCTGAAATGTACGTTTCAGGTTTTTAAAGTATTACAAGAGAAATGTTTTTCTAAATTTTTATTAGTCCTGTACGAGCGTTGACTTTTTTTTACATTTTTACCTACATCATTTTATATTTATTACTTTTATTTTAGACTAATACTCATTTTGTAGGTGGCTTGGTGAATTGTTGATGCTGATCTCATCTCAAACACAGTAACCATGGATTTGTAGCTGAAACACAAGGATGTATTTTTGCATTAAAAAAAAACCTCTGACATGAAGTATTCCTTTTGGACTTGTTGTTTAGGTTGTTAACAGCCAACTTTAGTCCGAGTTTATTGTCATGTATTAATTACAATGAAATGCTTGTGCTCGGTGGCGCCCTCTGCCTTACACACAATATATTACATGTGCGGCACGTCAACTGTTCAACAACCTGATCGCCTGAGGAAAGAAGCTCTTACTGAGGCGGATGGTGTGTTATTTGATACTATTTTGTCTCATTCAAATAAGTAATTCTTTAATTTAAGACCGTCTAATGCCACTCAGTTCTGTAAATGAGGCATTGTTTGTATTTGCAGCTGATGGTACTCTACAGTAGCGCAATGCCTCCCCCTTTTGGCATAACATGGCCCCTCATTAAAACACAGGATTAAATTTGCTTTGTGAGTCACTCTGGCTTCTAAATTGTACACCCGGCTCTAAAACCGTTGCAAAAATGAAAGACGCACGGGTATACTTACTAAATAACGTTATTTATTCACCAAAAGTGGGTCAAAATAAAGTTAACAAATGTATGGGAGGTGTATGTGTGAAAATGTGCTGCAAGAACAAGATATGTGTGGTGAGAGGAGACCTGCCAACACAGACGGCTGCACGCTCAGGCTTCTATTCGTGGTGCACACCGGGCCCAGGTTTGTCCCATGCACTCCTCCGGTCTGCAAGACAAGAAGATAAGAAAGCACAGACAACCATAAATGTAACATAATCTTGTGAAGGGCTCATTGCATGGGTGGAATATGTTCTCAAAAAAGTACAAAATGTAAAGTCTCCCTCAAAAATAATCCAAGGCACACTGTAGTGCTTGAACAGAATTAAAATACCTTTATTTTACATGGCAATAATTGTTTAAAATGACCTACCGTTGCAACGCATAGGTCATTTTAAACAGTTATTGCCATTTTGTTCAAACACTACAGTGTGCCTTGGATTATTTTTAAGGGAGACTTGTATTTTGTACTTTTTTGAGACCATATTCCACACCCATGCAATGAGCCCTTCACAAGAGATTATCACAGAGACCCAGCAACACTTCTACTCCATTGTCTTCATAACAATTAACACATTTTAACGTTCAAACTAATTATCTTGTCTAATTAATTAGACATAAACTCTTACCTCTCTCCAAGAAGGCCACTCTGCACTGCCCTCAACTCAGCAACCCCCCGGAACCTGGAGAAGCAAATCTAAGAGCTGGAAGGGAAAAAGAGAGCAAGATAGTGGGAAACAGAACAGCAAAAAATCATTAAGAACATGGTCCTCCAGCATCAGACACCAAAAAGCGCCCTAGCATACAAAGTATTAGAACTGGAACAAATGTGATTTTAAAAAAAAGTTATTTTTATAAAACGGTCACTATATCCTGACTAGTGCATGAGACAGGTAATCTGAAAAAACTCATGTGCCTCTGTGTCCTCCAGTGCTCCTAACGGCCTCTGCAAGATTTCACAGACCGGAGGAAAACAACCAATCAGAGCCGAGCTGGAGCCTTGCCGTCTCGGAGCAGCTGTGAATCACTCACAAACTCCGGTCAAACTAGGCAGCGCTGATCAAATATGAAACAATAATCTGTTACTGCAATGCCTATTTCTCTCCTCAAATGTTTTCAGAAACATCTTGTAGTGTACGGTTTAGCTGTAAAATGAGAACGTTTGTGACCCGGCAGCCATGTTGAGATCAGTTGAGGAAATCCTATGCACCGCCCACCAGCAAACTTTCTCATTTTACAGCTGAACAGTGCACTACAAGATGATTTTGGAAACATTTGAGGAGAGAAATAGGCATTACAGCAACATAATATTGATTCATATTTGATCAGAGTTTGCAAGTGATTGACAGCTGCCTCCTTTGAATAAACAGCCAATAAAAACGCTCTCTCTGAAAACAGAGCCATGAGGAGGAGCAGAAGTCTAGTTGCAACCAGGTAATATTGCATTGTCTTTGGCACATTATAGGCACCTTCATCAGTCCAGCCTGAACAAACTAAAGGAAAAACAACAAAAAAGAAGTTTCAGAATCAGTACTCACCTACTCCTGCCCTGATTACAGACGTGCTGTTGATGCTGATGGCTTTTCTTACTTTGGTTTAATGGACATGTATTACAGGCCAACACAAACTAGAAGAACTTAAACACATCGATTGAGGCCACTCTGCACTGCCCTCAACTCAGCAACCGCCCAGCACCTGGAGAAGCAAATTTAAGAGCTGGAAAGGAAAGACAGAGCAGGATAGTGGGAAACAGAACAACAACAAAAAAACGTGAATGATCCTCCAGCATCAGCTACCAAGAGGCGCGCCCTCGTGACCCTCGTGCGTAATAGAAAATTTCATACAATAATTTAGCTGTGCAATAATCTGGTTTATTCTGTCATTAATACAGCATTTATTTATACAGTATATTTAAACTAATATTCTTATTTGATACTATTCTTGCATTTTTACACACTTAATAATAGATCTTACTTTTCAGCATTATTATTTGCACTGTTATAGATATTTCTTATTTATATTTTCTCTATGTTAATATATATATAGGCCTATATTTCTATTCTAGATTGGAAGCAAAACATAACTCAATTTCCCTCCTGATTCTGATATTTATTTATTTTCTTGCCACTGTATTTAAACCTTACCCTCTTAGCATTGATGCAGACTCACTGTTGGAGGGTTTTATAACCCACTTCCACTCCCCGCTAATTGCCACTTAATATACCCTCCATGCAAACAGAGTGGAAGTGGGTAGGGAAGAGGGCCAGATTTGAATTAATTCATACTTTACCAACTCTGCCTTCTGAGGTCCTGAGAAAAAAGTGGGAAAATGCGCTACTCATAGTTACCTGGAACACTACAAAGGCCAAAAATCAAGTCAAAGTCTTATTATTAATATTATTATTATCTTGTTGAGACTGTCTCTGTGAAAACTTTTCACTACCACTAGGAGTCACCAAAATCAGACCTCTTCAAATCTTACAAATAAATTAAATAATATAATTTGTGTGGCCATTTTATGTACAGCAAACTTCCACATCACACCGTATAAACTGACCACGTGTTCATTTATTTCAAAGGTGAAGCACAAAACATACAAAACAAAATAAAAAACATCATAAATGTTAAAACATCTTTTGATACAAACCCACTACCAACCACTCCTGACCGCTCATGACCTCTGACCTCACTGGTCTTAGGCAACTTACATTCAGTATTATTACACAAACCAATTATAACCCATCATCTCAAACACATTAAGAAACTGGCATAAATATCCACAAATTCATGTAAAGGGTCTTAAACAGTACACGTTTTTGTGTTCATGCACAAAACTGTCAATTGATTTGCTTTCAAATTTTAGATGAATTTCAACTGGCCGAGCGAACACGCAGCACAATAAAAAAGGACGTCTGCAGGTTAAAACCAGGTAATATTGCATTGTCTTTGGTACATTATAAGCACCTTCATCAGTCCAGCCTGAACAAACTAAAGGAAAAACAACAAAAAAGAAGTTTCAGAATCAGTACTCACCTACTCCTGCCCTGATTACATGTTGATGCTGATGGCTTTTCTTACTTTGGTTAAATGGACGTGTATTACAGGCCAACACAAACTAGAAGAACTTAAACACATCGATTGAAGAGTTTCACCTGCACAGTTACCAAAAAAAGAGGGGTAGTCATACCACGGAGAGGTTTGTTAAAGGAGCAGTGTGTAGCATTTAGTGGGATCTATTGGCAGAGATGGAATATAATATTAATAAGTATGTTTTCTTCAGTGTATTATCCATTGATAATAAGAATCGTTGTGTTTTCGTTACCTTAGAATGAGCTGTTTATGTCTACAAAGGGAGCGGGTCCTCTTATTTGTTTCTACAGTAGCCCAGAACGGACAAACCAAACTCTGGCTCTAGATAGAGACATTCGCAGTAGACTTGCCGCGGTAGTTGGAGTTACACGGTGGTCGGGCAAACACCGATTACATTACGTGCCCACCGCCCCCACCGTCGTTTGGCTTTTTTTTTTATAGAAATAAAACACATTTAGTTCATTTTGGCGCCATGTTATGTTTCCAACTCTTCTCCAATCTAACGATCGCTGGTATCACTTGACTGGAGAAGTTTCGATACTACTTGGTACCTAGTCGTTTCAGTTGATACCTTAAAGGTATTGACTTGCAATACCCAGCCCTACGCTTTTCACACGGGAGAAGTTTCAGTAGGTTGTAATCTGCAGCCTCACCACTAGATGCCGCCAGATCCTACACACTGCTCCTTTAAACTAATCTGACCCCAGATCGTCTCTGCACACAAAACAAACAAAACAAGGCAAAGCTATTCAAACAATGACTAACTGACAACCTGAGAAGTGTACTGCACAGAACACATCTGTAGTGCGAGTACAACTCAAATATGATTTGGCTTTGATTCCAGTCACGGCAGCGTAATTTCCCCTCACAGCTGCATAATGTTTGAGCACATTCAGACTGACTGACATACGGCACATGGAGGCGTTAGAGGACAAAGCAAAACACACTTCAGGAATTCAAGTTACAAACTAGACAGCTTTGTAAATCTTTGAATTCCTTCACCAACACATATATCATATATACATATATACATATACATATATATATATACATATATACATATATATGTATATATATATATACATATACATATACACATATACATACACATATATATATAGATATCGATATCTATATATCGATATCTATATCTATATATATCGATATATATATATAGATGTGATGTAATTTCAATTGAGGCACACTGTAAGGTCATGGAGGTCATACTGGGATGATTAGTGAAAGGGCTGAGTGCAAAGATATCATTCAGGTCTTCAAATAGACAGCTGTACGGAGCCCCTGAACGGTTTTCCTTCTGAACTACACTTGAAAAGTTAATGTACATGAGCGCAAAATTAGTTCAGAAAGTTTATCCCCACTGCGATTTTCTGGGGTCTCCGTATTATTATCATTACAGACATTTAGTCGAAATAGACTCACATCGTCTAAACAATACTCTCCTTTCTACTCTCACAACTAGACCAACCTGCTGTGCGACAGCGATTCATCCTTACATCATTACAGGCCAATACACTTAAACTGTTTATGAACACCAATAAATTCTAATTCCAATATACCAATAAACAAATCCCAACAGGTGCAAGTGTGTTTTGGATGCACTAAAAGAGCAGTATTGATTGTATACCATGTAGTAAAAGTGTTTGAACCCTTTTTTTTTTTTGTCAGACCAGCAGCAAGCAGCCAGGAGCTCTAAAGATAATACAACCTTTCACTTAACAGGTGCTCTGAGGTTGACATAAGGTAAGCCCGACAAACCTGTGACGCTGCAAAGTATTGAAACTACACCCAAACAGGAAGAGCAGGACGGGTCAGCGATGCGAGCAGTTCCCTAAATAAAAATCCTTTTGCTTACATATAAAAAATGTGCAGCACATTTGGCTCTTTTCTGCTAAGGTGTCTCTGGACCTGCAAGTACAATGTTTTTTTAAAAAACATCCCTCATGTTTAGGTTCCTGAAAGGTACCATATCGTAATGATAGAGGGAAATATCAAGGCCGCCGCCAGCCTCAGCCACACTAGGTGAAAGGTGAGGCATTACTCATTGCAGGAACTGATTTGTCTGCAACTTTACTGACCCTGTGTATTAAATATATAACTTACTGCTTTGATACAAAAAAATAGGGAATTTAGATTTGTAAGGGAGTGACTTCTATTTTTCAACGATTTAACAGTCCAGCTGTCAGTTTAAAGTTTGCCGAGGTTCTCGGCCATGTAGCAGAGACTGTAGAAGTTGCAGCCGATGCAGCAGAGGTTACAGAGCGAGGACAGCAGTCTGTACAGCCACAGACGACCACTGAGGTGTCTGTATTTGACGTCCGTCTCGCACAGCTTGGCGTAAGCTTCGCGGTTCGACGACAGGCCGATGTCCTGGCCCAATCCGCAAGCCTGCTCGATGAGGTGCATGTCCGCCATGATCTCTGATGTCATTTGGCCAAACCACTGAGCGTTGACGGCCGCAACTGTCACCGACACGAAGAAGATGAAGATCTGGTAGGGGAGAGTAGAATCAGAGATTAAAGAAATATACTAAAATGTTTTTTTTTTTACATGATGCGATTGTGTGGAACAAACAAACACACCTGAAAGGATTCTCTTTCGTCCAGCATGTCGCAGGGATGGTACACAGCGTAGATAGTGAGGTTAAAGAAGGCACAAGCTGAACCCAAGTGGAGGTAGAACGGGACGAGACGACTCTGGATGAACCCATAGGTGTGTCTGTTCAGGTGGTTGTCCATCACAAAGCCTGAGTAGAAAACAGAACAACTCGTTAGCACTGCAGGGACTACTTTTACATGGACTGAAATATTCTGAAAATAAGGTTAAGAGAAGCCATTTCTGATGATTTCTATCTGATTTAAGTCACAGTTGGAGTAAGATTAAGAGTAAGTATTTACGTTTCGTCATAATTTCAGACACATACATCAAATCAAATGCTTGACTGATGCTCTACCTTGTGTTTCTAACTTTTTTTGCATGTACTTTTATCCAGTGTGTGTGCGTGTGTATTACCAACTTGAAATGAAAGTGACCCAGATCTGCATCCCCCAGTAGGTGGAAAGCAGCAGCAGCTGTATCAGCTTGACTGTGTACGTGGGCTCCTCGTTGGTGGACATGCTTCCTCCTCGGCCTCTCTCTTCTCCGGTCTGGACTCCACTGTAGTCTCCAAAACAGCTCCGTCCGGCCAGGCCAGTAATGCTTTCTGCTTTTTTTGCTTGTCTGGAGGGCACCCGATGCTCCACCCCAGAGCCTCTGCAAACATAATCAATACAGGCATTAGAGCTGCACGATTATGGCCAATATTAAGATCACGATTATTCATTGATTTTAGCGACAACATATTTTATTGCACTTTCAC
Source organism: Sebastes umbrosus (assembly GCF_015220745.1). Taxonomy (NCBI): domain Eukaryota; kingdom Metazoa; phylum Chordata; class Actinopteri; order Perciformes; family Sebastidae; genus Sebastes; species Sebastes umbrosus. The sequence goes on along the minus strand of NC_051273.1, from coordinate 24,399,169 downwards.
ACTAAAATAAAAAGAATACAGGAATACACACCATACCCTTTTGTTACCTACATTTTAAAGTTAAACGCTTCAATCTGGTGCACTTTGAGAGCAAAATTTGCATACATTTTATGCTCTTAATTTAATCATAAACACATTAGTTGTATAGATAACATCTATACCCAAAATAGACCGGCTGGTGGCTGGCTGTTAGTTTAGGAAACGCTTGATTTGAACGCACATTTTAAACGTAAATATTGCAGGCGATCATGTTCATTTAATTGTGAGAAGCCAAAATTGTGATCTCGATTAATATGGGATTAATTGTGCAGCTCTAAACTGCATAATAATAATAATAACTTTATTTATATATCACCTTTCAAAACAAGTTTACAAAGTGCAAAAGCATGATAAACATCCAGAACTTAAGATCTAAACAAGATAAAATCATATAAATACAAGATAAAATCACATGAATAGTTTCAACAATGCACCATCAGTTAAGAAACAATATGAAAGTGAGTCTTAAGAAGAGATTTAAAAGGAAGGTACTGAGTTTGACCTGCCTGCATGTTGACACATAATTATAAGGATGCAACATATAGGAAGCAAACTGGGAGATAAGAACTACCTCTTGTTACTAGAGCACAGACAGCTTATCAACTTTTCAAATAAATACAAAACAACAACAGGTTTAGTGTTGTATTTCTGTCAATGTTATGCTTTACAATTGAAGCATGATAAAACATCCAGATCTAAACAAGATAAAATCACATGAATAGTTACAACAATGCACCATCAGTTAAGAAATAATATAAAAGTGAGTCTTAAGAAGATATTTATAAGGAAGATACTGAGTTTGCCTGCCTGCAAGTTGTCACATAATTATAAGGATGCAACATACAGTAAGCAAACTGTGTGTACACTGACTTAGTGTACTCATCCACACCTTTAGATAAGAACTACCTCTTGTTACTGGGACACAACTTTTCAAATAAACACAAAAAACAACAGATTAATGTTGTATTTCTGTCAAATCAGTGCAGGACACAGTGTACCCTAAATAAACTGCTGATATCTATCATGTTCAGTAACTCACACTACTAAATAAAGAAGCTACAACTCAAAGTCTGCAGCTAAAAACAAACAAACTGAGTGATTTCATAACAACAACAGAAACAGCAGCTTCATGTTAATGACTGACTGAGGACAAACCAGATCTTCAAAGTCACCTTTGAGAAGCTCTTTCAGCAGCTAACTCCAGCTGTTATTATTATAATGATCAGCTAGTGTTTGTTTAGTTTGTAGAAGGTGAACTACACTGACTAGCAGCAGCCGCAGCTAGCATGAGTTAGCTCCACTTTGAAACTTTATGCTGAAGTTCAGCAGCTCTTAAAGTCAGTATCTGTCATGTTTATGATCTTAACATTACATTAACTCACATTATAACTTTAATAAAGACTGTAAACGCCTCTAAACGTTACCTGTGTTGTTGAACCTCCGGACAGCTTGTAGTTCAGATGTGTTGGTCTGTGACAGTGATCTCACCTGCTGATGGTAACTTAGCAGCGCTGCTAACTCTCTGACTCTGAGGAGGAACCAACTGCCCACAGTCCTGTTGCTGTACGGAGCATGCGCAGTGAGAGCCGAGAGCATGAGGGGCGGAAGTTACAAAACATTAAAGGTCCCATGAAATATTTCAACAAACTATACTATGACGTTTTTTCATTAAATATTTCAACAAACTATACTATGATGTTTTTTCATTAAATATTTCGACAAACTATACTATGATGTTTTTTCATGAAATGTTTCAACAAACTATACTATGATGTTTTTTCATTAAATATTTCGACAAACTATACTATGACGTTTTTTCATGAAATATTTCGACAAACTATACTATGACGTTTTTTCATTAAATATTTCGACAAACTATACTATGATGTTTTTTCATTAAATATTTCGACAAACTATACTATGACGTTTTTTCATGAAATATTTCGACAAACTATACTATGACGTTTTTTCATGAAATATTTCGACAAACTATACTATGACGTTTTTTCATGAAATATTTCGACAAACTATACTATGGCGGTACTGAGTTCCCCAGACTTTAGTTGTTCAGTCAGAAGACTGAAAAACAGTTCCCATCCACATAATAACATAAAATAAAATGCCTTCTTAATAATAATAATGAACAAATGCCTCTTCAATAATGAACAAATGCCTCTATAATAACAAACAATTAAGGAAACTGAAATATTGGTTTGTGTTTTTCCTTTTACCCTCCTTTAAAGTTTTCCCAAATAAAATACACTAAAAGAAATGGATATAAAGGGTTTCATTGAAAATCAACAAATGAATAGAATACAAAAATACAGCCTGCAGGCGTTAGGCTATTGTAAGGCAAGCCAGATCGTTGCACAAATAGTACCTAAACGTCCCAGTGCAGGTAACCCAATTGGTTGGCACTTAACTTGTTTCCCCAACTAGGAGAGTCAACACTCTCAACAAACAAAACACAAAGATCACAGAATCCCAAAAGGGCCCAAAACAGACCAGAGTTTCTGGTAAAGCTGATAACACATGTTGCATTGAGTGAAGGAGAGATCAGAATGACCCTGGGTGTGCAGTTTCCCTCCTCTTTTAAGCCCTACAGAAAGGGCGTCGTTACACCCTGATTGGCCGAGAGGGGAATGCACCAAGCTGCTCTCAACTATCATTTAAGAGCCAGTCCCCACACCCTGCGCAACAGGTGAACTGAATAACCCTCTAATCACTCAGCAACTCAACCAAAAAAACACCAGGGAAAAGGGAAACAACAGCAAACACCAGAGAATTGGCAGCTGCCACAATACTATGACGTTTTTCATGAAATATTTCGACAAACTATACTATGGCGTTTTTTCATGAAATATTTCGACAAACTATACTATGGCGTTTTTTCATGAAATATTTCGACAAACTATACTATGGCGTTTTTTCATGAAATATTTCGACAAACTATACTATGATGTTTTTTCATTAAATATTTCGACAAACTATACTATGACGTTTTTTCATGAAATATTTCAACAAACTATACTATGGCATTTTTTCATGAAATATTTCGACAAACTATACTATGACGTTTTTTCATGAAATATTTCGACAAACTATACTATGACGTTTTTTCATGAAATATTTCGACAAACTATACTATAGCGTTTTTCATGAAATATTTCGACAAACTATACTATGACGTTTTTTCATGAAATTTTTCGAAAAAACTATACTATGATATTTTTTCATGAAATTTTTCGACATACTATATACTATGACTTTTTTTCAACGTAGAAGAATAAAATATAAGAAAAACAATGTGTTACGGTCCTCTCGGGTATGCTGGCACCATTGAATGCTCTGCACTATGACTTTTTTATGACCTTTTTATGACTTTTTTCGACATACTATACTGTGAATTTTTTTCCACATACTAAACTATGACCTTTTTTACGACTTGCTATACTATGACTTTTTTACGACTTGCTATACTATGACTTTTTTCGACATACTATACTATGACTTTTTTACGACTTGCTATACTATGACTTTTTTCGACATACTATACTATGACTTTTTTTCGACATACTGTATTATGACTTTTTTTCTAAATACTATACTATGACTTTTTTATGACTTTATCGACATATTATACTATGAATTTTCTTTCGACATATTATACTATGAATTTTCTTTCGACATACTATAGTATGATTTTTTTGCAACATACTATACTTTCACTTTTTTATGACCTTTTTTGGAAATACTATACTTTGACTTTTTTATGATTTTTTTTAATCATACTATACTATGACTTTTTAATGACTTTTTTTCGATATACTATATACTATGATATTTTTTCATGAAATGTTCCGACATACTAAACTGTGACTTTTTTTCATGAAAATGTTCAACATACTATACTGTGACCTTTTTTCATGAAAATTTTCCGCTTTGACTTTTTTTCATGAATTTTTTCGACATATTATACAGTGACGTTTTTTCATGAAAACCTTTGACATACTATACTATGACGTTTTTTCATGAACATTTTCGACATACTATATATTACGTTTTTTCATGACATTTTTCGGCATACTTTACTGTGACTTTTTTTCACTAATTTTTTTTGACATACTGTACTGTGATGTTTTTTCATGGAAATTTTCGACATCAGGAGAAGGATAGCTTTGTCTTGGAGAAAAATGGATTTATCTTCTATACATGTATTGGTGAGGGAGATGGCATCTTGTGTTGTACTGGGGAGACTTACATACATAACCAGAGGAAAAGCAGAAGAATTTGAAACCTTTGTTGGAGTTTCTTGGACGTCAAGGGGCACAGTCAAATTGAAACTGCTGTGTGTTGCTGAGTGCTGTTGTTGAAATTGTTGGGTGTTGTGTTTTTTTTCTGTTTTTTGTTTTTGTTGTTGTTCTTCTTCTTTGAGGTATTTATTTATTTTGTCTTATCTTCTATTTTATTTGTTTTCTTTATTAGATATGTGAAATACATGAAATGTCATGTCTCTCTTTCTTTGATAACTGTGGAAATTCTGACTAAACATTTCACTGTATAATTTAATTATTAATATTGTTAGTCTGTCTGTATGTGTATATATGTATATATGTTTATATGTAAAATTCAATAAAAATATTGTTTAAAAAAAAACAAAGAAACAATTTCAACATACTATACTATGACGTTTTTTCATGAAGATTTTCAACATACTATACTATGACTTTTTTTATGAAAATGTTCGACATACTATACTATGATGTTTTGTCATGAAATATTTCGACATGCTATACTATGATGCTTTTCTTTGACATTTTCGACATACTATACTATGACGTTTTTTTATTAAATTTGAGCATTTTTCTCCGCTCAGAGAGTGTTGGTGGGTTGGAAGTAGTGCGAGGTCAACATGCAGGACCAGTATAGCAAGCCCCTTTAACATTTAATCAGCAAGGCTGACTAGTAGCGATTTAGTTTTCACTCGTGGTAATGACACATCAAAATGCCATTTTGTTTTAAGATATCTGTAAAACAAGTTTGACATGTTACAAAAATGTTTTCACATATAGAAATTACATTTCGACTAGTCACAACTGATTTACAGATATCTTTACAGTAAGACCTTTTACACTGGTAAGAATAACGATTTGGCTACAGATATCCACAACTGAATTTCATGTTACATGTTGAAAATTATTGAACAGTGGATATTTAATTTCCCATTTCAGATATGGATATGTTGCCGTCATATCATTACACAGTGACAAATAGCCATTGGTTGAATTTTAAATATGCTATGTGTGCTTCAGGAATATTCAACAAATGCTAATGCTTTAAATATATATACAATGACATTTTGACAAGTGGAAATTCCTTTTCCAATATCTGATATTAAATTCTGACTAGCTATAAAAGGAATTGTAAATATCAACTAGTAAGAATATAATTGTCACAAGTTACAATTGTATTTTATTTTTGTAAATAGTATTTTATTGATTTATTTTTATACATGAAAGATTTTCACGTTTTGGTCAACAAATCAACTCCTATATGCAAAATAATATTAATATAAAAATAATAAATACAAAATATCTACAAAATCAAAACATGCAAATAAAATACAAAAAAAGACACAAATCAAATACTTTTCCTAAATTAATCTGCACCATGGTCTATTCTAAGTTACAAGCTACAATTGTATTTTAAATACCTCATCTTCATCATCAGAACACAGTTTGCATGGTGTCATGACATCAGATTCAATCTTAATAGATGCTGCATGCTCTGGTGACATCCTGTTTTCAGCATTGTCCTGTGGTGAACACATATTTAGTAGAGGTTATTACACAGTACTTGACTGACAATGCTTTCGTGTGGTGTATCAACATAACTCTTATTTTGTTGACTTGCCTGGCATTCATCTGAAGCTGTGAACTCGCTGCTGTCTGCTCCTTCAGAGGCAGGGTTTGATGCCGTGTCCTCTTGGCATACACTTTCTTTCCATTGGAGGAAGTTGCTGTCCCATGTTTGTCCCATTTCTTTCAGCTTTGCAAGAGCCCTACCATCAGATATGCAGACACCCAGTTGGTTTAGCCTTTGAAAACGTCTTTTTGCTCCGCCACGGCATATAAACATAGCATTCCTGTACATATGTGCTGACATTGATGAACAGCGTGCGTTTAGGAGTATTGCCCCGGCCATCGGTAATTTGTATTTATTGGTCTTGCTGTGAGAGACGGGCCGTATTCTTGACGTAGCGGCCTCCATGGAGACAGAACTTGCAGACTCTAAGAACTTAAGATAGGTTGGTGCGTTCATCCTCCATTCTGCAACAACATCCATCCATTTGAAGTTGTTTAAGTCTTTCATGCTGGTCTGTCGGAGAATAGATGTGAATTTAAGGCTCGTTAGCTTCTTGCACTCCTTTTTGATAACGTCAAGCACCTCTTTGACCACAGCATCAAACAGTCCGGGGACAGACATAATTGCATGTGGAATTCTGTTGAGGCGTCCTTTAACTATGTTCTCCAGTACCCGCTCCAAAGGTCCGCGAACGATCCGACTTCTCACGGAGAATGGCGTTCTTATGATGATCTTTGAAAACAAAGGATTAAAATGTGTCAATGATAAGAGATTTCCATAATTACTGAGCATTACATGTCCAACACTGGGTGTTCAGAGCTAGCTAAAGCTGAGCATACACTGGACGATTTTAGCCCGTTTCTGGCCGGAATTTCAGCCTCGTCGGGCGTCGTTTGCCATGCAGTGTATGGGAGGGACCGAGGATCGATTATCTCCTCCCGACCGGCCGTCAGATGAATTTACTCTGCAAAAATCGACAAGCCATACTGTCCAGGTCTCGTACAGTAGGAGTAAGAATTACACAACAACATTTCTAAAATCGTACAGTGTGTATGCCCAGCTTAAGTATTGTTTCTGGGTTGCCTTTTAACAACAAACCTTTGATTGTTTACTCATCGGTACTCTTGTGCTTGCAGACAGTGTTGATGCACCATGTCCCATGGACTCTGCTGCAGTCAGTGCAGGGTAAAGTGATGGTGTGCTTTGACCAAATCCTGTCACGGTATGGCGGCCATCCAGTTGATTCTGAGTAATGAAGACTCTGTTATTAGACTATCATGGGATTAGTAACATCAAAGAGTTGGATAATCACTCTTATCTTTTAGCATACAGTATCAGCATTGATAAGTTTGGTATATGATCACTTTAACCTATCTACTAATGGGTCTCTTGACCTCTGACATCAAGATATGTGAATGAAAATGGGTTCTATGGGTACCCACGAGTCTCCCCTTTACAGACATGCCCACCTTATGATAATCACATGCAGTCTGGTGCAAAAAAAATGCCATTTCTTGCATAAATTCTATTCTAAAAATGCTTTCTGCATACTGGGGTCCCTAAACAATCTTGGAATTACATTAATTGGTTATCACTGTAAAGCTGACACTCTTGTGCATCCAATTCGTTTTTAAACTTGACCTCACTGTATAAAATGACCTGTGGTGACCTCTAGGATAATCACAGCCTCATGAAACTTTACAGCCACAAACTAGAGACCTAGAGCATTCAGAGGATGGATGGCTTTCCTAGCTAAATTGACAATAAGGGGGTTTCTGAGCAGTTTACACAACAGAAGTTACCTTGCAGGGCAGCTGGATTCTCGGGGGAAACACCAGATCAAATGAAAATCCATCTTGTCAGGCTTCAAAAAATTAGTTTGTTCGGAACAATCAGCGCCCTGCAAGGAGCTACTGGCAGCTACGGGCGTGGTTTAAATGTGTGTGACGACACAGAGAGACGTTCAAAAGAATTTGGCGGCTCCTAAAGGAGTTAGCGAATGGATGTATAAAGAGAACTGGAAACAGCGTTGGAGGTGCAGCCCCGTTTATTCCTATGAAAGCTGCTCAGTGGCGCATGAAGCAAATCTGCAAATTTGACTTTGAGTATAACATTTCCCGGATCTTCCGGCAATCTTCCGTATGGAGCAGGCGCAGTAGCATTTTCTTTAACCCCGCCTCCCAGCCCTCGGTCTCAGGCTCATTCACATGAACGGAGGAAGGAAAATAACTCTGGATTTAGTGCATTTTACAACTTTTAGGACATAATGATTTAAATAAGGACTATTAGAGTGTTCGTACTGGGAAGTTGATTTACCTAAAAAAAAAAGAATTATCAGCCGATTTACAGACGTCTCTTTCCCAATGTAAGTCTATGGGAAAAAGTGTTTTTGGGCCCAAAGGCATCACGTGACGGACACGGAAGTTGTAGTACCGCTGTTTGGCCATTACGAAAATTTGCTTTAAAGCCTGGTGCTCTTCCTGGGGGCTTGGGTTTAGCATTATATCAGAACTGGAGAGCATTTCTTCATTGAAAGAAGAGCAAAGAACGGCATTGAAGGATTTTCTCGATGGAAAATATTTTTCGCTCTTCTCTCAACTGGGTATAGTAATATAGTGGGGGGGGTGTGGTTCACCTGCCAAATATTTTTTTGAAAGAGAAGTGAACCAACCTGAACTGGCTGTGAGTGCAGTGCTGTGGCGATGGTGACCAGTTTCTTCCTCACTGCTCCATCATCAGACGACAGGGCGGTTAGCTGAGGTAGATGTCTGGACTGGAGCTGGGACTGAGGCTGAGGTCTGGGTTTCAGACTACAGACGGCAGACTACAGCAGAGAAGATGGAAGACAAGAAATAGAAACACATTTTAACTTGGCCTTGACTGCTGATACCAATTCCCATGGCATTTTATTTTGAACTGAGTTTGTCTAGTGGCAATTAGTGAGACGGTTACCTGAACTGAATGAGCCGACCAAACTACTGGAGCCACAGTGACAGGTTTCCTCCTCACTGCTCCTTCAGTAGAAGCCTGAACAGGTGGCTGAGGTGCATGCTGGGACTGGAGGAGGAGCTGTGGCCTGTTACTGCTCATCTCAACAGCTGCCTGCAATTTAAAAAAAAAGAAAAATCTTAACACAGGAATAATGATGTCCGTGACAGTTATTGTTGGTATTTGTGTAACTTATTAACAAAGGACACACAAGATCAAATTGCACAAAGTGAGAGGGGTGATACTAGTGTTGTCACGATAACCTGCCTAAACATCTCGATACTGATACTGAAACGATACCCCGGCAAAAACCTAAAACATCAGGAAAAGTAATGGAATAATAGATGACTGAACATGGAAAGAAACTTCTTTGTTTTGCTTTTTATTAATTAAAAATAAAAAAGATATTTTGACAATGTCAATGCAAGGCAGTGGAGGATGTGAAAAGAAGCCATAAAACATCTGGAGAGAATTATTGTACCTGAGTGCGTTCATACATTTTAATATCCAACCAGGACCGGAGAAACTCTTAATTAAGATCAGCTTTTTACTAGGGCTGTCAAAGTTAACACGATAATAACGCTAGCTCGGGATATTTATCTACCTCAACAACTAGTCTCTCCTCATCTATTCAGTGACACACACACAAGAGACAGCGACAGCAACAGGTGAGTGAATCGGACGTCGAGCTGCCACAAGAGCAGAGAAGAAGAGATTCTACAGGAGCCGTGATGTAGCAAGCAGGGAGCGAGGGGGGGGTGAAAAGTGTTTTTCAGGGGCAGTGAGGCTGGAAATAGGACAATGGCGTCCACCGGTGTGGAGGGTGTACATATAAAATAATAGGGGCGGCTGTTCTGTTCTTGAGTTGGTCATCACAGAATGTTAATTTTAAAGTGAACTATTCCTTGAAAGTGAAGTGAACCAACCTGAACTGGCTGTGAGTGCAGTGCTGGGGCAATGGTGACCAGTTTCTTCCTCACTGCTCCATCATCAGACGACAGGGCAGCTGGCTGAGATAGATGTCTGGACTGGAGTTGGGACTGAGGCTGAGGTCTGGGTTTCAGACTACAGACGGCAGACTACAGTAGAGAAGATGGAAGACAAGAAATAGAAACACATCTTAACTTAACTGCTGATACCAATTTCCATGGCATTTTACTTTGAACTGAGATGGTCAAGTGGCAATTTGAGAATAATTTACCATTAGCACATTTGTCTGCAAGATTTCTACATGTGTAGGTTTGCTAACCTGAACTGAATGAGCAGACCAAACTACTGGAGCCACAGTGACAGGTTTCCTCCTCACTGCTCCTTCAGTAGAAGCCTGAACAGGTAGCTGAGGTGCATGCTGGGACTGGAGGAGGAGCTGGGATTGGGGCTGTGGCCTGCTACTGCTCGTCTCAATGGCTGAATGTCCTGCTGTCTGGCTAACAGCTGCCTGCAATTAAAAAAGAAGACGAACTTTAACACAGGAATCATTACGTTAGTGACAGTTTTATTGGTATTTGTGTAATGTATTAATAAAGAGAACACACAAGATCAAATTGTGTGGGATACATATTTTGGTGGAGGGAGGAAACCCACGCGAACACGGGAAGAACATGCAAACTCCACACAGAAAGGCCCTGCCCAGACCGGGGATCGAACCCAGGGCCTTCTTCATTTATTACCTCAGTAAACATTGTAAACATGAGTTTATGATCTCAATCGCTAGTTTCAAGTCTTCTTCAATACAGCATGATGTTCATTTAGTAAATTATGGTCCCATTTAGAGTTGAATAGACCATAAAGCAGGGGATGCTCCATGTTTTCGTCTTAGAATTTTAACTCTTTCACAGTATGTTTTCAGCTCATGAAAGTTAATTATACCATTTTTGGTCGCCTAAAAATGTCTTGTTTATCGTTCGGTTGTACTTAGCTCCACCCTCTCGTGTCACTTCTGGTTGCAAAAAAACAAGATGGCGATGGCAAAAATCTTTCAAAACTGTAGTCCACAAACCAATGGGTGATGCCACGGTGACAACGTCCACTTCTTATATATAGACTCGTGTCGAATGCCACCCCTAGCACCAATAGGAAGTGAGTATCTTCACACTGTTATTACGTCTTTTACTAAAGTATAAGATCTGAGTAACGTAGGCTACTTCTTCTACCTCTGCATTATCTTTAAATCATGTGTGGAAATCCACTACCTAAACTTTCTCACCTGAAGAGCCGATCTCCAGAGATATGGCTCACCAGGCAATATCCTTTCTGCCAGTGTGGGTCGTATAGCTCGGGATATTTCTTGACCTCAAAAACTAGTCTCTCCTCATCTATTCATCGACACACACGAGAGACAGAGACAGCAAGAGGTGAATGAGGAGATCGGAAGTCGAGCTGCCACGGGAGCAGAGAAGAAGAGCTGCAACGGGAGTCGGGATGTAGCAAGCAGAGAGCAGGGAGCTAGTGGGGGGAAAAAGTGTTTTTCAGGGGCGCCGAGGTTGGAAATAGGACAGTGGCCAACGCGGTGTGTTCTGTTTTCTTGAGTAGGTCATCACAGAATGTTCATTTTAAAGTGAACTGTTCCTTGAAAGTGAAGTGAACCAACCTGAACTGGCTGTGAGTGCAGTGCTGGGGTGATGGTGACCAGTTTCTTCCTCACTGATCCATCATCAGACGACAGGGCAGTTGGCTGAGATAGATGTCTGGACTGGAGCTGGGACTGAGGCTGAGGTCTGGGTTTCAGACTACAGACGGCAGACTACAGCAGAGAAGATGGAAGACAAGAAATAGAAACACATCTTAACTTGACTGCTGATACCAATTTCCATGGTATTTTATTTTGAACTGAGATGGTCTAGTGGCAATTAGTGAAACGGTTTACCTGAACTGAATGAGCTGACCAAACTACTGGAGCCACAGTGACAGGTTTCCTCCTCACTGCTCCTTCAGTAGAAGCCTGAACAGGTAGCTGAGGTGCATGCTGGGACTGGAGGAGAAACTGGGATTGGGGCTGTGGCCTGCTACTGCTCGTCTCAACGGCTGAATGTCCTGCTGTCTGGCTAACAGCTGCCTGCAATTTAAAAAAAAAAGGAATAATGACATTAGTGACAGTTATTGTTGGTATTTGTGTAACGTATTAATAAAGAGGACACACAAGATCAAATTGTACAAAGTGGAGGGGTGATACAGTAAATGGAAGTGGCAGATAATATAAAATACTGCAGTAAAAGCATGACAGAGAAAAACAATGTTATTGATTGTCTTGTTGAGTTACCCATACAAAAACTGTACAGAAGAAAAGAAAATATATCTAAACATATCAAACGATAATTAGACATCATTAATTAAATGTGATGATAATTTCCTTTTAAAATGTTCTACGGATAACGAGCTCTTCTTGATAACATGTATTTTTGGTGTTCCATATTTGTACACTGTGATATCTGATGGAGTACTGGCCATGTTCTGTTTTGTAAAAAGGCAGGTGAAGATGATTAACCTGTCTAGTATTATGTGAATGAATTTGAGAATTATATTTAGTATATCTAGATAGGTAGATAGATAGATAGATAGATAGATAGTAACTTTATTGATCCCGAGGGAAATTCAAGTTTCCAGCATCACAGTTCCACAGTGCAAAACATGTTAGTAAAAACGCAGTAAAAAAGTTAGTAGTACAAAAAAATATACCAGATATAAAAATACAAGGAGATGAAGAAAACTGTTAAAAGTGAATATAGTGCAGGGTAACAGCTGTGATACACGACTATTAAAACAGTGAATATAGTGCGGAAGAGACTGTTAAAACTGAGTATAGAGCAGGGTAACTCCAGTAGCTTAGTCTATGAAAAGTGCACTATGTGCATTATCATCTGTCCTGCAGACCGTCCTCCTTTGTCCCCCCCTCCCTAGAGATATATATGTTGCATCCTTATAATTATGTGACAACATGCAGGCAGGCAAACTCAGTATCTTCCTTTTAAATATCTTCTTAAGACTCACTTTTATATTATTTCTTAACTTATGGTGCATTGTTGCAACTATTTATGTGATTTTTATCTGGTATTTATATGATTTTATCTTGTTTAGTTCTTAAGTTCTGAATGTTTTATCATGTTTTTATTGTAAAGCACTTTGTAAACTTGTTTTGAAAGGTGTTATATAAATAAAGTTATTATTATTACGCAGTATAGGGCTGCACAATTAATCGAATATTAATCCCAATTTTGGCTTCCCACAATTAAATAAACATGCCATACTGACGTTTAAAATGTGCGTTCTGCTCATAGAAAACATTGGAGCATATCAAATCATGATACAGGACTATTGAAAAACATGCAGAAGAGAAAATGAAATAAAAATGAATATAGTGCAGAAGAGACTGTTAAAACTGAGTATAGTGCAGGGTAACTCCAGTAGCTTAGTCTATGAAAGTGCACTGTGTGCATTATTATCTGTCCTGCAGACATGTGAATGAATTTGAGAATTAGATTTAGTATATCTATGTATCAGATCTAATTCTACAACAGTCTACTACACTTTTTGTACATGCACGCCTCTGCTCAGTGCCTTCAATATGCTTGATGTAGCTCACCATGCATCCTTAAGGTTCATCACAAATTGTAAAGCTCTGACTCACCACTCTGAGTTGTACTCTCTGGTGGGATGGCCTGCACTGGCAACCTGTATGCTCTCCCATTGGTACATCCTTATATATAAGGTGATTCTGGGTCTGCTCCCACATTACTTAAGTGTTTTTTACTATGCAAACAAATTGTGGACAGTATTCACTGCGTTCACACGACTTCTTTGTGCTCTCTGTCCCAAAAGCTCAGACAAAAATTGGGGAAAGGGCTTTTGCATATTCTGCACCCTCAGCCTAAATGACCTAAACTTCAAGGAGCTGGTATCATTAAACATTTTTAAATCTAAAATGAAGGTTTTAGAAGCAGACTCTATGGCATGCCAATGTTTTTAGCTCCTTTGTTGTACAGCTGACTCACAGAAAAGTTCCTTTTTGTGCCCCCATTTGTCTCCTTTAATGCACATTGTAGTGCTTTTGAATTGTATTTTATCTCTATTTGTGTCTGCAGCTTTGTGTTCTTGCTGCTGACTGTCTTGGCCAGGTCTCCCTTGGAAAAGAGGTTGTTAATCTCAATGGGACTAACCTGGTTAAATAAAGGTTAAATACATTTTAAATTAAAATCAGTCCCAGGACCACATTAAGTTATAAACTCACCTCTGAACAGCAGAGTCTCTCAGGACTCTCTGGCTCCACTTTGATCTGTTTTCTGGTGTCACAGCTGCTGCTGTCTTCAGTCTGAGTTGATTTAACTTCATTTAAGCCTCCTTTAACTCTGTCAGAGGGGTTATTATGAGTCAGTTTCTTCACCAACGAGCCGATGCGCTCCACCTCACAGCAGCTGGTGTGATATCTGTCCAACAGCGTCCTGCAGGAGCCGCAGACTGATATGAACTCATCTGAGGTCTGTAACGGTCCAGTGATCTCCTCCAGAGCTACAGTATAGGCTGGTTTCACCTCCAGAGCTCCGAACAACAACTGATGTCTCTCCTTTATATCATTAAAGGTCGTGTCACACAGACGACACGCGTCTTTTAGTGGTTTATGTGGAGATTTATCCATGTTGAAGGTTGAAGCTTCAACTCACCAACACCGGATGTAGACTGTGGGTATAATTTCATTGTCCGCCACTTCCGGTGTGCGTTATCTCGTTTCCAAGGCGACGGAGCTGCATCCTGTTGCCTAGCACCGCCCTAGACGATTCTGATTGGTTTAAAGAAATATACAACCCAGATCATCTTTTCCCCCTTATACCAGAATAATGATGTGTAGAGACAGACTACCCTACATGCACCGGCAAATGTTCCACCAAAGCAAGTTTCCCCCAACACTAGATTGGTTTAAAGAAATACAAACAACCCAGAGAAGTTTGATGGACAGGTCTGGCTATGCGAGACTATATTTCAAATATCTGAAATACAATTCTAGATATCTAAAATTACATTCTTACTATTTAAAATTCCAAGCTGACATATCAATAATTTAATTTTGACTAGTCAGATTTGAATTTTAGATATATAAATTAGAACTCAATTTACCTGATACCTGTAACCTAAGAACAATTGTAGATTTTTACAATGAACATTTTGAATGGTGAGAATTGAGTTGTTGATATCATAGTATTAATTAGCAAGCAAACATATCTAAATAGCATATTTCATTCCAGGTGGAAGCACAATGTGCTGCACAACACGTGACACGCAACCACGGACGTGGCAGCCACAAACAATAAACTGATAAAGATAAAACATTAAACACAAGTAAACATAATTAAAAACTGATTAAAAATTATATGAAATGATACACATGAATTAAAACCTTTAAGAAGTAGGAATGAAAATTAAAATAAATAAGATCAGCAACCAACCAGTAAGAATTAATAAGACATGTGAATTAAAACCAAAAGAATAAAATAAAAACAAATCATAGTTAAAACCAACAGCTGACCAATAATAAAATGATAAGACACGTGTTAAAAAAAACAATAACAGAAGTAAGGAAAACACATAGCATTTATTTGAATTGCAACCAGTCAGAATTACATTATGAATATATTGACTTGGAATTATAACACGTCACAATTGAATTATAGATATCTGTAATTGAGTTTGAATAAAAGTCAATGGTAAAAGTTGACCAGTTGTTATTAAGTTACAGACATCTATAATGAACATTTCCACGAGTAAGAAATTATTGATATCAAGAATTCAACATTTTCACAAGTGAGAAATTAATTGAAGATATCATTAAACATAATTTAATAGAATTTGTATATTCTCTATATATTTATGTTCGTATTCAAACCCTATATTTTATTTACTTGCACTATTTTATGTCTTAGATTCTCGTTTCACTCTAAATTGTGTGGTTTTCCTTTTTCATATAAATATTTAATGAGCATTGTTTAAGGGAACCTGAGATCCAAGATCTTCACTGCCAACGACTGCTTTGTTGGAAATGTTGTGCATCTCATAAATAAAGAAACTTGAAACTTGAATTGCTTCTAGCCAAAATTACATTGTGTATATGTTGGCTTGGAATTGTAACTGGTCAAAAAATTATTATTAATATCTACAGTTGTATCTAAAACATATTTTGAAACTGTCCAATTAAGAAATAGTTGGTTATTTGGGTTAGTCACTGGTTGGTTATGATGCCTTTCAGATCACACAGAGACAAACAAACACAAAAAGTTATTCAATTCTGTTATTTAAATAAAGTGAAATCAGTGTTAAGTGTGAGGAAGCAACAACTCCCTCAGTAACTGTTTGGTAAAGCCAAGTGGGGTTGATCACAGTTATCTTTGTTTTTCCTTATGTGGGTAGTTAAGGGGTTAATTGACTGACAGGGACTGAGTGGCTCCAAGTGTAATCAGGTGTGCTCTGATTTCCCAGGTTCTTACTGCAGGTGTCTCCAGTCTGAGCTGATGGCAGCATTCGCCTGATAAGCCAGTTTGAACTGGAAAGGCGGGCTGTTAGGTTATATGACCATGTGTGAAAGTAGAGTTTGAAAAAGAGAGTGGTAAAAAAGAGCAGCACCAGGCATGTGGTGAGCAGTGTAACTGAATGCAGAGGATGATTTTCCCTCCATGTGTTTTTTCCTTTGTTTGATGGAATTTTTACAGACTGAAAATAAAAGTCTGCCTTATTTTTCAAGCAATTTTTATCAAATTCTGAGATGTATCTTTGTGTATGTGACGGAGTAGCCGTCACTGACTGTGGGCAGCGCACACACATCACCTCAGGCCAAAAATAATGTTAATTGTTATTTTTCTGTGTAAGGAATATGGCCAGCTGAGCTGAGTCTGATCTTGAAGTGTTGACAGAGAAGGTCACACTCAGGAAGGTAAAATATAGATTGTATTTTTGGATTGTTTTTGCCTATTCTGAAAGAAATCATGGAGTTATTGAGGAACTCGATTTTCAGTACTATTTGATGTTTTGTACATAGCTTATTTTCTATTTTTCACTTTTTGTAAATAGTAAGCAATGATTGCACTTTGGGAGGCCGGCATAATAAAAAGGGATTAATACAACGTTTTCCGACTATGCCAGTGTTTTTCATGTTGCACGGAGTTTTTGACATAGAACCCCGCGACAGTGTAAAACAGTTTTTTGTTTTTGTTGAAACATACCAAGCAGTCAGCAAACGTGAGTTGTAGACGATGCCTCGGTGTATCTGTGACTCGGGGCTATGAGGTCATGTACCAGCGATGGAGGTCAGTGTCGGGCAGATTTACAGATTTTGTCGTAAACCTCCGGGAAGGCCTCCTTACAGCCCAGTTCCTCTCTCAGTTTGTGATACAGCTGTCCATCAAACATCTCCCAGAACTCCTCTCGGTCCATGTACACATCTGCATACAGCATCTGAAACCTGCAGGAGGAACATGGCACATGTAATGCAAGAATGCAAATGGCATTATATTTTGTATGCACCAGTGTATACATATTTATATACATATTTTCAGCTTTATTAATCGTTGTCATTACTAGTACTCATTTTGTATGCTTTTTTCATGCTGAATGACTTATTTCCAAGAAACTTAAGAGCACATCTCTGGTAAACACAAGATTTAAAGCCCCTATGGAGGATGGAACCTGCCAAAATAAATAAATAAATAAATAAATGTCGATAAATATATGTCATTAAATGTCGCAAAAATAATATTGAAAATAAATGTAGCCATTAATTAACAGATAAAAATGTGACATAAATTGATATTTCTGTTTTAATTTGCTTCTTTATTTATTTATCTTTTTATTAATTCCCTTATTTATTTACTCTTCTGTTTACTTTTTCCCTTTTATTTAGTGATGTATTTATGTTTAAATGTATTTATTTATTTTTGCATTCATTTTATATTTATTTTTAAATTTATGTATTTACTTATGTATTTATGCATTTATTTATTTATGCACGTTTTTCCCTTTGCATTTCACCCCAAACTTATTTCTGTATTCTTCTCTTTACACATTTCTTCAAGCATTTCTGCGTAATTATGCAAATGAGATGGTTCAATACACCCCGTCTTAGTCCATTAGTCGATTAATCGGTCGTTTTGGTTTTAATCGACTAAGATTTCTTTAACTGATTAGTCATTTTTTTATACTGAATTACTTATTTCAAAAAACTTCTGAGCACATCTCTGCTAAACACGAGATTTAAAGTGGTGCTTTTGTGTGATTCAGTTTATAAGATCTGTTCAACTAATCGATTTTTCGACAAAATCGTATGAGCGTTAGTCGACTAAGAGTTTCTTTGGTCGAGGACAGCGCTACTGATCACAAAGATACCACCTTAGTTACGAAAGCTAAATTTCAGGTGCTATTTGAGACTTACCCGTGCACATCTCTAACAAACTTCTCCAGCTGACGTGTTGATGCTTTAGCTTCAAAGTGTTTGACTTTAGGCTCTCCGTAAGCCCCAATGTCCACATACAGCTCGTCCTCTTGACCTTTGGGGTGAACCATCCCTCTGCCCGCTGGCAGCAGGAAAGGACACAGCCACAGAGGGTAAACCTGAAATCACACAACACACGCAGGAGTTCAATCAGGAGAATGTAATATAAACAGCGGGGTAGTTAGTGGCTTCGTTCACATGAAGAGTCGTACGTCGATGTCCTCGTGGAAGCGCGTGATGGCGGCCTGCAGATTCTTCATGGGGACCAGCATGTCCTGGACCACGTGGTGCTGTTCATAAAGCCGTCTGATGGTCTCCCCCTGGGTGAGCTTCAGCAGGGAGATCTTAGGAGGAACCATCCATCCGAAAAGCCAGCGGAAAATCAGGTTGTTGCCGAAGGGAATAATATCCTGGAGAGAGGACACAAATAGACACAGAGACGTTCACAAACTGGTTAAAAGATGATGCCAGAATGGCTCTCCATGATACATTGTGCTGTAGCTAGCTATAATAAGTTTAAGTCATTTATTATTTGCTGATTTCAGTTTCTCAAATGTGAGGATCTGCTGTCTTTCTCTGTTTTAAATAACTGAAAATTAGATTTTGTGCTGTTGGTCAGAAATCAGAAGGACTTTCAAGATGTCATGTTGGCTTCTGGAAATTAGTGATGGACATCTTTTTTTACTGTTTTTTTCACATTTGCTAGATTAAACGATAATGACAATAATCATCATTGTGTGTGAGCCTGCATTTATTACAAAACGTAATGCAGCGTTTTATGCAGAATCCAGTGGGGATGAAGTTGCAAGCAAATGAAAAAAGCCCAATTTTGGCTCAAGCTTGTTCAATATATTAACAATATGCACATTGAAAGTCAACTTTTCATCAAGCCATATGCCGATGCCAAATATGAACATTGCTCTCGGGATAAGCAATGTTAATATATCCAGAACAATATCAGGGTGTTGACTCACAAAATAACTCACAACATAAAATAAAATTAATTAAAAAAAATCTTGCCCCATTTTTAATTTTATTTCAGTCATCCCTTATGAGATTTATTATTTTTTTTAAAAGAGATCAATTGATCAAAAAGATGAGGAGAGTCCAAAGAAAGTGTTAATTAATCCTGTGGAGGTTGTGGCTTTTTATACAAGGAAATTAAAAATTTAGCCCCCCCTCCCAAATAATTTTCATACAGTCCCTTAACATTTAATATTACAATAACATGAATCCAAAGCATATTGTTTTCCATTATACTATACTACTATATTATACTGTTGAATTACTATACCTGTTCCAGCTTAATGTAGATGAGTAGAGCTGTGACGATTAGTCAACTAATCGATTACTCGATAGACAGAAAAATAAACGCCGACTATTTTGATAATCAGTTAATCGTTAAAGTCATTTTTCAAGGAAAAAAATGGCAGAAAAAAGTTCTTTTCAGCCTCTCAAATACGGAGATTTCCTGTTTTTCTCTGTTTTATATCACATTATACTGAATATGTTTGGGGTTTGGACCGACAAAACAAGACAGTTAAAGACATCACCTTGGAATCTGAGAAACTGAGAAACATTTTTCACTATTTTCTGACATTTTATGGACCAAACGATTAATCTAGAAAATAATCGTCAGATTAATCGATAATGAAAATAATCATTAGTTGCCGCTCTATAGATGAGACACTGATACAATCCAGTTACACATCTCTTATGTTTAGCCCCCCTCCCCACCCAAATCATTTTTATACAGTCCCTTAACATTTTATATTACAATCACATGAATCCAAAGCATTTTGTTTTCCATTATATACTGTTGAAAGAAAAATAATCGTCAACTATTTTGATAATCGATTAATCATTAAAGTAAGAAAAATGGCAGAAATATTTCCTGCTTTTCTCTGTTTTATATCACATTAAACTGAATATCTTTGGGCATAGCCTTTCTGTGTGGAGTTTGCATGTTCTCCCCGTGTTTGTGTGGGTTTCCTCCGGGTTCTCCGGTTTCCTCCCACAGGGAGGGAGGGTTGCGTCAGGAAGGGCATCCGGCGTAAAACCTATGCCAAATCAATGTGCGGATCAATGATCCTCTGTGGCGACCCACTAACGGGAGCAGCCGAAAGACAAACAACAACAAAGCTGAATATCTTTGGGTTTTGGAGTGACAAAACAAGACATCACCCTGGAATATGAGAAACTGGGATGGACATTTTTCACTATTTTCTTACATTTTATGGAACAAAATAATTGATTTATCTAGAAAATAATCATCAGATTAAATCGATAATGAAAATAATTATTATTTGCAGCCCTATAGATGAGACACCGATACCATCCAGTTGCACTCCTATATTATATTATATTATATTATATTATATTCCAGCAGAGGGCAGCCACAACCTTCCAACCAGCGCCAAACACTCTCTCACATCTCCAACACATCAACGACGTGTATCTCAAATTGTCGATGTAATCAAAGCGTCGGTCGGCCCCATTTCTGTCTGACTCTCCTCTGAGCCGTCTACACAACAAAAACAGAGAGCGCCCAAAAGCCCAGAGCGAGCCTCTGTCAAACCAATACCATGCATAATTCATCAGACCATTTACTGTTACGGAAAAAGAAAGGATGCCAAGCCCTTCTCACTAATGGCTAATGGTGTGTGTGTGTGTGTGTGTATGTATGCGTGTATATGTGAGTACAAAATGTGTGTATGTGTGTGTGTGACAGAGAAAGAGCATTAGAGTGTAATAAAGAGAAGTGAGCAAGGAGTTGATAAGATGATGACGAGCTAATATCTGGCTCATGGAAACAGTCTCTACATGTGTGTGTGTGTGTGTGTGTGTGTGTGTGTGTGTGTGTGTGTGTGTGTGTGAGTACCTGAAGCTCCCAGAAGATGCTGCGTGTGTGTCTATGATAGTACTGCCTCAGAGGGATGTACTCAACTCCAGCGTGGTCGCCTTTCAGGAAGCCCTCCACGTGTTTAAAGAACCAGGGTTTAAAGTGCAGGCCGATTCTGTTAATCTGAAGTCAGAGAGGGAAAATGGAGGTTAAAGGGTAACTTTGGTATTTTTCAACCTGGAACAAATTTTCCCATGTTTTTTTTTTTTTATACTTTATTTTTTGTTGTTTTATAACAAAAAAACAAACAAAAACAAACAAAAACAATACAGACAACATAAGACAAACAGGGTCATCATGAGTGAGGTGAAATGCTTAACATCATATGACATTATATACATTTAGAAGAGAAGAAAAAAGAAGAAAAAGAAAAGAAAAGAAGCTATGTTACATAGCAGTATGCTGTGGTTCCTTAGAGACCCAGAATGTCCTACTGCCAGCTAAAAGTATCTGTAGTAAATATCTGTCCTGCTTTTTCTGCCCGGTTGGTACATTTCCCAAATATATAACACCGAAGTTAAAATCAAGCTCTGAGCTAATTATTGATCTGATCGCGGCGACAACATCTAACCAGTAAGAAGAAATATTAGGGCATTCCCAAAAGATGTGAAAATGACTAGCAGACATATTACCACACAATCTCCAACACTGACCGAGCTCAGGTTTGTTACTCTGTGACTCTTTGAGTTTTGGAGTTATAAAAAATCGTAAAATGTTTTTCCAGGTAAATTCCCTCAGATTTGAGTTTGAGGTTATTTTCCCATGTTTTAAGTGACTAAGGGGGACAACAATTTTTGAAATTGGTCCAGTAAAGAGTGGAGTAGAGAGGCTTGATAAAACATGTGAAAACAAGTCCGAAACAGCTCACCTTATCAGGCTCAGCATGGTCAGTCATCGTTCCCGTCATGATGACGGCGCTGTCCCGACCGTACTGGAGGCCCTCCACAAACGTGTTCTGTTTGTTCTCCGACGCTTCAGTGAAGCGTTTGCAGATGTTCTCCAGCCCTCTGACCGGCTCATAGCTCAGCTTCACCCAGGGTTTAGCGGGGACTATTTTAATCTCAGCTGCAACCAGGAACCCCAGAGTTCCACAGGACCACGGGACGGCGTGGAACAGGTCCGAGTTCTCCTCCTGGGAGACAGAAAAAAAAATGTATTTGAACAAGAACAAACTGAATGCACGTCTAAGGAACATTTGCGGTTACGAATGTGGTCTCGGCCTTCCGGGTTTCTAACGTTAGGCTGTTGGCGTTGACAACTGAGCCATTAGCAAACCTCACATCATCGACCATTTCATCCATAAGGAGACCGCTCTTCTTGTTTTTCTTGGTGCGACAATTACACAACATGTTGGAGCAGAAATAAGGGGGCCTGTATCACAAGCTCAACCAAGTCTGCATCTCTTTAGGTTAGGGACTGTGTGAAAATTATTAGTGGGGGACGTGAGATCAGAAAACACAGAGTGGACAGAGAATTCTTAATTACAAGCATCGGAACCACAAGTGGAAAACTTGAATATGAGATGAAATGGTGATAACCCTGAGGCGAGACTAGCATTACCGTCTCGTGGTTGAATGCCTCCGCCAGCCAGTCAAGTCGCAGTTTACATCCATGTCTGTCCAAAATGTCATCACTTCATCATTTTATCCTGTCAGACATTTGTGTGAAATTGTCATATGTTATGTTTTCACCGGCATTGGTTTGTTTGTTTGTTTGTCTGTCAGTCTGTTAGCAGGATTACTCCAAAAGTTCGCGATGGATTTGATGACGCGTTGATGACTCGTGACACCGCCTTCTTCTGAGAGCAGAGAGATACGTGTGTGGATGTGTGGCAAGACTCCGAGTCGCAGCGGGAGCTGACATAACAAGGCTGCTGAATGAGAGAGGCATCCGTCGATACGTTACACGGAAACACACCGTGTTAATAATAAGCCGACCACCTCACGGTACCGCCAGCTGTGAGCTGTGATCTGTTTTTAAAGTCAGGCACCTTGGTGGAGTTCTGCGCTTCAGTTTGGTCATAGACTTACCATACAATACCATAGTTTGAGGACTGCCGTTTTGAAGCCTCAAGTTCGACATTTTGGCCATCGCAATCTTGTTTTTTTGCAACCAGAAGTGACAAGACCAAACGCAGAATAAGACAAACTTCCAGACTGGACAACGCCGTGGTAGTGACCTGTCAATCACAAGGTAGCCCCGCCCTAAAGCATTCCCTGCTTTATGGTCTATCTGACTCTAAATGGGACCATAATTTACTAAATGAACATCATGCTGTTTTGAAGAAGACTTGAAACTAGCGATTGAGACCATAAACTCATGCTTACAATGTTTACTGAGGTAATAAATCAAGTGAGAAGTAGGCTCATTTTCTCATAGACTTCTATACAAGCAGACTTCTTTTAGCAACCAGAGGAGTCGCCCCCTGCTGGCTGTTAGAAAGAATGCAGGTTTAAGGCACTTCAGCATTGGCTTCACTTCTCAGACCTGGAGCTGCCCACTGGTTATGGCCAAAAAACGTGTTTTGTGAGGTCACAGTGACCAGTGTCCTGTTGAGTTCACAAGAATGATACGGACACATTGAAGGCGTGGAGGCATAATTAGGTTGCTGTAGCAGGAAAAAAGTGATCAAGTGATGATTACTCTGTTGTGATGGTGAAGATGTTACCATGGTGATCCCTGGTTAAACGTGAGCCAACTTTGTGATCCCCAAAAAAAAACTAAAAACTTCATGATACAGGCCCCTGGACACACAAACACACACTCAGTACTCACCTCAGTGCAGCGCACTAAGCTGCCGTCAGCTAGAACCAGCTCAAATGCGACGCAGATGTGCTGAAACAGCCCGTAAATGTGAGAGGATGACTCAATGCCTGTACCCATCACCAGACCACCTGAGAGAGAAGAGAGAGAATAAAAAGATCTGTAATTCAATATCTTCCCAGGTGAGACCCAACAGCGAGCAAACACACAAGCAGAAAGCAGCGCCTGCCTGCTGGGAGGGAGAGTATGTACAGTATGTGCCTGCGTGGACATGAGGATAAATGAATGTACCGCGGCCTGATGGGAAAACATTAGATTGTTGATGCGCAGTTTATGGCATCAGGAAATCCATTATGAAACCTGATCCGGGGGGGTGCTTCCAACGCTGCAGCCATTTCCTCCCAGTTTCATCTTTTGAGCTACAACATCAATCCTCTAACACAATTAGAGAAGTCGCTGGTGCTCTAAACAGGATGCAGTGATTGACGGAGGAGATGCACAATCTGTGGGAATCATCAGTACGTCGCTCTATTTCTAGAAACCCGAGAGCCACAGATGATGATTCCCCAGAAAATAACCCCTCAGTAATACGCACGACATACCCACAGTGAGGTCATCGAGCTCCGGCAGCACTGGCAGCGTCCAGCCAATAGAGGTGAGGAGGGCGGTCAGCTGACCCATGTTGGCCAGCGGCTCAACTCTCACAACCTACAACACAAAGATCACTGAGAGTAAAGATCCGCCATCAGGCTGACAATACAAAACCCAGCCAGGTACATTTTAATGAGGAGTAGTTTAAGTGAAAACGGATTAATTACAATTTTGGTCTTATTTCTGTCATGTTGCCATCATTTCTACTGGTTAAAGCTCAGGTTGGTAATGTATTTTAGAAACCTTTTTTGATATATTTGCTGAAATTCTCTTTATATCCTGCCTGCCTGCAAACTCCGCAACTCTCTCACTAGATTTTGTGTCTTTTGGAGCTAATGCTGCGAGCTACTTTCATTGGAAAAGAATTGCCGAAACTGGATTCGTTTTTTTGGCTGGATTAAGGCTGTAAAAGTAAACACGATAACGCAAAATCATTTAAGTGCCACTAATTTCTTTAACGCATTAACACTACTTGCAATTTTTAGGTTGTAGCGGGCTCATTTTTAAAGCTAGGGTCTCGAAGGAGGTTCATTAACGCTCCAAACTTACGCTATATTTTGGTGAGGAAAAACTGGCATGGCCATTTTCAAAGGGGTCCCTTGACCTTTGACCTCCAGAGATGTGAACGAGTCTCCCCTTTACAGACATGCCCACTTTATGATAGTCACATGCAGTTTGGGTCAAGTCATAATCAAGTCAGCACACTGACACACTGACAGCTGTTGTTGCCTGTTGGGCTGCAGTTTGCCATGTTATGATTCAAGCATATTATTTATGCTAAATGCAGTACCTGTGAGGGTTTCTGGACAATATCTGTCATTGTTTTGTGTTGTTAATGATTTCCAATAATAAATCTATACATACATTTGCATAAAGCAGCATATTTGCACACTCCCATGTTGATAAGATTATTAAATACTGGACAAATCTCCCTTCAAGGTACATTTTGAACAGATACAAAATGTGTGATTAATTTGTGATTAATCAATGTTAACTATGGACAAACATGATTAAATATTTTAATTGTTTGCCATAGTTCATGATAGTTTTGGGGGAGTGGCTTTCGAGGGAGACCTGAAGGGATGGGCTGTCAGTGTTGCTGACTTGCTGACTTTCTGGCTAGATTTACCAACTTTTGGAGCTAGTGCTGCTACTTTCATTGGAAAAGAGTTGCCATAACTGGGCTGGGTTTTTTGCTTAGATACTTTCAAAATGTAGCTTACTATTGCCGGTTTCTCCAATGTTGCCTTGCCCAGCTTAAATAATAATACAAGGTTAAATGCTGGGATCTGGGAACACGGCGCCACTGTTTAACAGAATTACAATGTGGCCAGATGATGATACCCAAAGACTGTATTTAGTATGATAAGGAAAAATGACACAAACATTGCTCTGATTCCTCTAAAGTCTTTTTAAATCACATAAAAAAATCACCTTTATCAATAGTTAAAGTCATGATGTTTGAAAAATAAGGACAAAAACGCTAATATTGTGTTTATTAAATGTCTTCCCTATGACCTTTGTTTACACCTTGTGCATATCTTTGATATTCAACTTGTTATTAGGTCATAGAAACCAAATACTTGATTGTGCTCTTTGTAATTTCTGAGATACAGACATTTTATTATCATACTATATTTAGTTTCTGGGCACATGATAGGACTGTTCTTTCCTAAAATATAATGAAATATATAGACAAAAACACAGTCGTCCCATCATGTGACCAAAGACTAGATATAGTATGATAAGAAAAACTCACATTACAGCCAAACGGTTTGACCGATTTTGAAGATTTTTAGTTGCACAAATGGGTTACAAACCCTCAGGTTAGCCAAACGTCTTTATTAGAAAAAACTAGTAAACAGTACAATTATTAAGTAAAGTGTCCCTAAATAAACTGTTTTAAATAGGCTGTCTGTTGGCAATGGTGGAATGTAACTAAGTAGGCTTCATTTACTCAAGTAGTACAATTCTGAGGTATTTGTACTTTACTTGAGTATTTCCATTTTATGCTCCTTCACACTTGTACTCCACTACATTTTGTAAGGCAATACAATATTGTACTTTTTACTGCACTACATTTATTTGACAATTTTAGCTATTAGGTACTTTGCAGATTTAGATGATTAATGCAAAATATAAAAAACAAACAAATATGAAATATTATCACAGGTTATTTTGCCAAACAGTATATAAAGTAGTTACAAGTAGCTCCGACTTTACTAGCTGCAACATCAGTGATGCTAACACATTTATGCATCAATGAACTTTAACTCAAGTAAAATTTTGAATGCAGGACTTTTAATTGTAACCGAGAATTTATACACTGTGGTATATAAGATCTGAGTATTTCTGCCACATCTGGCTGTTGGCTTGTTTAGTCCTATCTTCTGAGTCCTCGTCTTTATTGCCCTGTTGAAACGACGTCTCCGTTTACGATGTCAGCAGTTACTTTTCATGAGTACAAAGTTATCATAATAAAAGTAAATGATGGACAAAACTTTAACCAGACTAAAGAGTCTCCAGCCATGCTAGCAGCTCCGTGCCATGCTTATAGGCACAGTGGTGCTTTGCACTAAATGCTAACGTCAGCATGCTGACATGCAGATGTTTTTGTGTGAATTAAATACTTGATAAATGAAAAGTATTTTCTCATTTAATTAAGAACTTTAGTGCAAAACAAACAGTTTCAAGTGAAACAGAGAAAAAAAATTATATTTCCAGAAATTTGAATTAGTAGGTGCTTGTTATTATCAATTTAGACGACGTATCACGATATCTTGATATGATTCCATTGAAAGACGATTATTTATCGTGTTGCATTATCGCCCAGCCCTGATGCTAATGAGCACTAAACACAAGCTGAGGCTGATGGGATGTTGAGTCCTCCTACCTGCCTCTCTGTGTCCACCTCCAGGATGTCCATCATGTTGATCATGATGTTCTTGTGGGTCTTCTTGTATTTCCCCACTCGGAGAGAGACGGTGAGCCAGCCGGGTCGACCTGTACACATGTAGGTCTTACTGCCGTCCTTCTTCCATTCGCGCACCTGAATACATAACACAGGGAATAAATGTCAGATTCTTCTCTCCTGATCAAATCCTTTGAGGAATCAAGGTATTAGGTGTCTGTCTCAACATGACTAGCATCAGATATTGGAATTATAAAAGCTGTAAAAACAAATAATAATGTATGACAGCCATGACTTTAATGTTTTAGTGAGACTGAGGTTCTATATTGGTGGTTAATTAAAGAAAATGTACATTTTGATAATTAATTACAAGCTTTAACTTCACTGAACAATAATTTGTGCAACAATTCAACTGCGCAATACTCTGGTATTAATACTACATTTATACTGAAGTAATATTGTTATTTAAATCGTATTTATACTATTCTTGCATTTAGATTTAACACACTTAATAGATCCCACTTCCCAGCATATTTTTATTCAATTTTAAATTATTATTGGGTTTTTTTTTAACACTGTGGTTATATATTGTATGTGTTTGATGCACATATTTGCACATATTTTTTTTTATTATTATTTTTATATTACTCTACATATATTGTGTAGCATTATGTACATGATTTACATAATCCCTTATTTCTATTTTTCTTATTTTCTTTATGTTTTTATATATAAGAGCGACTGTAACGTCCTAATTTCCCTTTCGGGAATCAATAAAGTATTTCTGATTCTGTTCAAACTAAATGTTAGCTACTGTCTGTGTGCATGCAAAGTAAAAAGTATTTTAGTATCGATTGACAGTCCTAATATTTATAATATTACTTACATACTTGTGTACAAGACTTGTGTCTATTCTTTACCTTTATTTGTGCAGCTTTGTTGTCCTTGTTCTTAGCTGTTATGTCTACGTCTGTGTACAAGTACATTGCAAATAATTAATTGTAAGTGTACATATACTTGGCCAATAAAGGTGATTCTGAGAACTCCATTGGGTTGGAGCTAGAACCATAACTTTTTCATGGTGTTTGCTTCTCTTTTGCACACTTTGTTAATGTATACAGTATGTTATTCTATGTTTATACTTTATATTATATATATATAAAAATAGTATATTAATAGTGTATTCCAATATTCTTTATATTTTGTATTCTATAGATAAATTTCTCTAGCACTAAATGGTTTAGTACCAAAATACATTTCTAAACCAGATAATGATCTTATACTGCACTATAGCTTTTACTCTTGTGTTATATTCTATTTTAGCTTCTACCCTAGCTTTTATTTTTAGCTTGTTTTTATTTTCTAATCTTTAATGTTTTTATAACTGTTTTAATATGTCTTAAAGTTCTTTTGCACTTTGTGGCAATGTTCTTGAATGTTTATGTAAAGCAATTTGAATAGCCCTGTTGCTGAAATGTGCTATATAAAATAAAGCTGCCTTGCCTTGCCTAGTGTTGATATGTACATTTTATATACTATTCCTGTCCAATAATTTTCAAATTTAGGATTAATAAAGTACATCTATCTATCTATCTATCTATCTATCTATCTATGACCTAGGCTATATATTAAAATTAAGAATAAATGAGAATAACCATCAACTTGCACACACAGACACACCTGTGCACACATACACCTGTGCACGCAGACACAGTCACAGCTGGCTCACCTGTCGCTGGATGTCTCGCACGCGCTGGTCGTGCAGTTTGGGCGCAGAGCACATCTTGAAAATGAGCCACGCGCGCACATAATAGTACACATCGAATATAACAGAGAGCGGCAGCAGGAACAAACACACAAAGATCCACCGCTGGTGAACAATCACATAGTCTAGACCTTTAACTTTGATCCACAGCAGGAACAAAACCACCACACCGGCTAAATACAGCAGCGGATCCATCGTTAATCGGAGTCAGTGTGCGGTTCTCAGAACTCAAAGTATCTTTTAGTGTAACATGGACTGTTCCATGGACCTTTACTCCTATGGGTGAGCGTTTCTAGGTGCTCGGTCGGCTCCTCCTCTGCTGCACGCTGATTGGTTCATATTGCGAAAGGGGCGGGACGCTGCGCCAACGCTTCACGCTCATTGGCCAACAAGTAACTGTTCCGAATTCTAGAATGTAGATAAACCAATCATGAAGCAGAGAGGCTGTCACACCATGC
Source organism: Sebastes umbrosus (assembly GCF_015220745.1). Lineage (NCBI taxonomy): Eukaryota > Metazoa > Chordata > Actinopteri > Perciformes > Sebastidae > Sebastes > Sebastes umbrosus. The sequence goes on along the minus strand of NC_051273.1, from coordinate 24,369,361 downwards.
AGCATGTCCCTCAAGGCTCTGTTACAACACTATTGTCTTATCTGTTCTGGAAATATATACATACTCGTAAACTGTAGCAAGATATTTGTAGATTTATCTTGTAAAATATTATCTGTAATTTGAACTTTTTTTTTTAAGGTTCAACACAATATATATGAGAGAGAGTATTTTCTAATCAATCTCATTATCATTGTTGCAAAGTTTCACATTTATAAATGTAAATATTCGAAAGTAAAACCTCACTTTCATTTTTTAAAGAAAGACATGGAACTATATATTTAGACTAACTTCAGCATAAAACAAAAAGGCTAGTAATAAGGTGAGACTTTAGTCCCAATTTAATGTTTTTACTTAAATCACTATTTATTTATTTATTCATATTGACCCCTGGCATGTTTATGTTTGTTTGTTCTTATTAAAAACAAATTAATGTATTATTATTATTATTATTATATATATACACTGTATATATACACACACTCTAAACTTCCCCATTCAGTGCATGAATACTGGCAGATACAGTATGTATCTGATTTGACCCCTTCATTATTCCCCATTCCTGTGACCATTTTGAGGATCATATTTAATACTAATTTACCCTTATTGTCAATAATAAATTAATAGCAGGGCTGTATTAGTTATACTGAGGTCACAAGTTGTCCCCCCTATCCCCCTTAAAACTAAAATTAAGTGATTTTCTTTTAATTGTTTGGACTTTTTAGAACTTATTTTGTTTGATCAGTTAACTGCTCCATTACTCTCTTTTATTTTGTTTGTAGCCATACTAGCAGCATGGCAAGATCTGTCAGTGCATCACTTTCATCCAGACTGACATACTGTACAGTTTTTCTGCTTTCACACTGAAAGTAAATGCTTAGACATCAAAACCTCAACTTTTGTAACCGTGACTTAAACAAAGGCACCGCAAGTACAAACACATTATCTGCCTCGACTTTGTTTGCAATTCTGCAACACACTTTTTGCAAAACACTACACACACTGTTTCTAACATTAGACACGCACGTTCAAGACTGAAATCTTTTGCAATCACTGTGAAAACACTATTCAAAACATAACAATCAGTCTGAGCCTTATAACACTACAGATAGATCTCAGGTATAAGTTCACCTCTTTTGTGAGAACTTTGCAAACATGGTAATATTTCCCAAGTAATAGAACTTTTGCTCCATTCATTTGGGGGTATTATTGTGTGAACGTTGAAAGCCTTATATTTAACATAAAACTGCTGTTGCAGAGTACTTTATAATTATAACTATTCTGCAATTTTCATTCTTTAAAAGTCACCAGAATGAAGGAAACTCAACGCTTTGGTTTCGAAATCTTTGAGGTCTCGAGGTTGGCAAGAGGGCGACTTCATTCTCTGCTCAGGTAGACATTACTCCTCTCTAGTTTTACATAGACAATAGTTGTTTGCTGCTATGTTAATGCTCTGGATATCGTATTGATTCATATCTGTCATCGGCCTGCAAATAAACTCAACTGCCAAACATCCAGCTCTTTTCTATTTGAATGTTGTAACACAATGAGGCTACAAAAGCGCGTTATTTTGTTAAAGGATGTAGACCTAAATTATTTCATGTCCAATATGTCCATTTATGTTTAGAGAAATTGCTGTCTGTCTCTGTCTCTCTCTCTCTCTCTCTCTCTCTCTCACACACACACACACACACACACACTTCAGACACATTAGACAGAGGGAGGGTGGGGCGCCAGTAAAGATTTCTTAATGGGCTCTGCCGTCCTCTCGTCCATCTGCCTTGATGATAAACACAGCTAGTCCACTTTAGCCTGATGCGCATCAAAGCCTTCACCGTTTTATTTTTCTTTAATCGCCTACAAAACATTCATTTGTTCACTTTTCCTCAGGAGCTGGAGATCTACAGAGTGAGGACTAACACTTGGACTTTATGATCAGCAGGTTTTTTTTTTTTAACAATATGGGAGATGGGAACAAATGAGCTTTTCCTTGTCATATTAAGACTCTTGTAACTAAATATTTTGGATGTCTGGTCAGTGTCAGAGCGCATGAGGAGCAGTGGGACTGTAGTGACACTATCCAGCCGGTCACAGCCTTCACAGTAACCTCAGAGACAGTCACAGCCCCCGGAGGAGGATGCCTTCCCTGCACCACGGAGCAATCTTCGTCGGAGCCTTCCTCATTGTGACAGGGGGCTCCACAGCCTTCCTGGCCTCGTACCAGAGCCGCCTGCAGGCGTTCTCGCTGTGCTGTGTGGTGCTGGGGGTGGTCATGCTCATCCTGGGGCTATTCTGGGCTATGAACAGCAAAAGTGCCGCAAACTACAACCACCAGGAGTTCGACCCGGAGTGTCCACATTATCCGTACAACGACTACCCCAACTTCGGCAGCCATGCCCTCTTCACACCCCCAGGGAGCCGCTTCCCAGAATCCCAGTCGGTGTTTCTGCCCAGGTGGGTGAATTGATTGATTACTGTTTTGCACAGTTCAATCTGTATTAAGTATGACCAATGTTATCCTAGAGCTAGAAAATAAGACTCCATCTATTTATGGATTTTCTTTACGGTACTGTACTGTATAGAAAACCAGTCCCTAAACATCGTTACTGTCCACTTTACCATGTTGTCTAATTCATTCTCCCTGTTGCAGCTCCATATTTGATGACATCAGAGGTGCAGTTATCAGTTTTCAGGGTCCGTTAGAGATAGAGCTGTTCATAAGAGGCTTCCCACAGACCTCAACAACTGCAACTTTTCAAGAGAAATGCCCACTATGTGTTATTTCTCATTAATTCTGGTCAAAAATATACATCTATCCTTCCATTATCTGTAACCGCTTATCCTAGTAAGCGTTGCAAGGGATGGTTGGAGCCGATCCAAGCTGACATTGGGCGAAGGCGAGGTACACCCTGGACAGGTCGCCAGACTATCACAGGGCTGACGGGCAATTTAGAGTCAACAATTAACCTGCATGTCTTTGGACTGTGGGAGGAAGCCGGAGAACCCGGAGAAAACCCACGCGAACACATGCAAACATACAAACTCCACCGTGTTGCTCTCAAATATACATATGAACCTTCAAACTTGGAAGGAAAAAAAAAAGCCATCTTGCCTTCCGCAGGCCGTGCTCAGCCCTGGATGACACAGTCCTTTAGTGATAGTTCAACACCGCCCACGAGCGACAGTTATCTAAATATAATCACGACCAATGAAGGAAGTTAAAGATATGAATTGCCATTTGAGGAAATACACTTATTTGCTTTCATGATGGAAGTTAGGTGAGAAAATTCATACATGTCTCTATGCTAAATATGAAGCTGGAGCCAGCAGCAGTCGGTTATCTTAGCTTAGCATAAAGACTGGAAACAGGGGGAAACAGCTAGCCTGGCTCAAAAAAAACATGTCAAAACGACAATTATGCATTAGACTATGGTTGTATCTGAATTTGCTTACTTACTAACGTACTTGTTACTACATAGTCAATCAGTATGTACTGCATACTGCCTACTAAATTAATGATTGTTCACACTGAAGTAAACTCAAGCCGAGCTTCCACTGAATAAAAATTGTTCATCACAAATGAAAATCAACATGACCTATTCCACTCAATTCAATATTTTCCAGTATTATTTCAAGGCAAATTAAAATTATAAAATATTTTAGTGTTAAATATGGTTTCTATAGCAATTATCCTAAAAGTGGGGTCCGTGGCATTCTGTGAGGGGTTCCGCGAAATAATTACCTACAGACGTAGGCAAAGTTGTTGGTAACGTTCCGTTAAAGAGAGAAAAACCCACAATGGTCACTGAAATAACTTGAAACTGACAAAAGTAATAGTAAATAAAAATTCACTGAAAATGAACTAATGAAAATCAGATATTGTTTTTGAATTATGGTTCAGCAGAATCATTCAAAAAAACAAACTAATGAAACTGGCCTAGACAAAAATGATGATAACATTAACTTAATATTTTGTTGCACAACCTTTTGAGGCAATCACTGCAATCAAGTGATTTCTGTAACTCTCAATGAGACTTCTGCACCTGTTGACAGGTATGTTGGCCCACTCCTCGTGAGCAAACTGCTCCAGCTGTCTCAGGTTTGAAGGGTGCCTTCTCCAGACTGCATGTTTCAGCTCCTTCCACAGATGTTCAATAGGATTTAGATCAGGGCTCATAGAAGGCCACTTCAGAATAGTCCAATGTTTTGTTCTTAGCCATTCTTGGGTGTTTTTAGATGTGTTTTGGGTCATTATCCTGTTTGAGGACCCATGACCTGCAACTGAGACCAAGCTTTCTGACACTGGGCAGCACATTTCGCTCCAGAATGCCTTGATAGTCTTGAGATTTCATTGCACCCTGCACAGATTCAAGACACCCTGTGCCAGATGCAACAAAGCAGCCCCATAACATAACCGAGCCTCCTTCATGTTTCACATTAGGTACAGTGTTCTTTTCTTTGGATGCTTCATTTTTGCGTCTGTGAACATAGAGCTGATGTGACTTGCCAAAAAGCTCCAGTTTTGTCTCATCTGTCCAAAGGACATTCTCCCAGAAGCTTTGTGGCTTGTCAATATGCATTTTGGAAAATTCCAGTCTCGCTTTTTTATGATTTGGTGTCCTCCTGGGTCGTCTTCCATTAAGTCCACTTTGGCTCAAACAGTGACGGATGGTGCGATCTGACACTGATGTACCTTGACCTTGGAGTTCACCTCTAATCTCTTTGGAAGTTGTTCTGGGCTCTTTGGTTACCATTCGTATTATCCGTCTCTTCAATATGTCATCAATTTTCCCCTTGCGGCCACGTCCAGGGAGGTAGGCTACAATCCCATGGACCTTAAACTTCTGAATAATATGTGCAGCTGTAGTCACAGGAACATCAAGCTGCTTGGAGATGGTCTTATAGCCTTTACCTTTAACATGAAGGTCTATAATGTTCTTTCTGATCTCCTGAGACAACTCTCTCCTTAGCTTTCTGTGGTCCATGTTCAGTGTGGTACACACCATGATACCAAACAGCACAGTGACTACTTTTCACCCTTTAAATAGGCAGACTGACTGATTACAAGTTTGAAGATACCTGTGATGCTATTTACAGGACACACCTTAGTTTAATATGTCCCTATGGTCACATTATTTTACATCTTTTCTAGGGGTACCATCATTTTTGTCCTGGCCAGTTTCATTAGTTTGTTTTTTAAAATGATTCTGTTGAACCACAATTCAAAAACAATGTCTGATTTTCATTAGTTCATTTTCAGTAAATTTTTATTTATTATTACTTTTGTCAGTTTCAAGTTATTTCAGTGACCATTGTGGGTTTTTCTCTCTTTAACGGAACGTTACCAACAACTTTGCCTACGTCTGTATAAATGATAAAATTGTGATGTATCATTAAAAAGTGCATATCTACAGATGGGGACCATTTGCACCAATAAAACAAGAATATTTTGTCCATTACTCCCACCCACGTTAGCTTTGGGCTAATAGAAACTCTGATATGATTGTGACACACAGCAATAAGTCCATTATTTTTAGGTTGAGGCACTTACTGACAGTCAGCTTTAGACTGGTATGTTTAAATATCTGTATTTATAACGACTATGTCTATGGCTTTTTTATGGCAGAAATTTCCTAGTGTTTCCGCTGGTTACCTTCTGACAGAACCATAGATGTGGGTCATTAGGGGCCTACTACGCCTACTATGTTGTGAAAGTGAAACTTAAAAGCAACACATTCTAACATGTTGTAAAATTGAATGAAACATCACGTTTTGAACACAAACAAAAAGGCTTCTTTAGGTTTAAGCAACAAAACTACAACTTCTTTAGGTTAAGGCAATAAAAGTACAACTTCTTTAGGTTTAGGCAACGAAACGACGACTTCTTTAGGTTTAAGGCAACAAAACTACAACTTATTTAGGTTTAGGCAACAAAACTACAACTTCTTTATGTTTAAGGCAACAAAACTATAACTTCTTTAGGTTTAGGCAACAAAACTACAACTTCTTTAGGTTTAAGGCAACAAAAGCACAACTTCTTTAGGTTTAAGGCAACAAAACTATAACTTCTTTAGGTTTAGGCAACAAAACTACAACTTATTTAGGTTTAAGGCAACAAAACTACAACTTCCCTTCTTTAGGATCAGGAAAAAAAACACTTTGTTAAGTTATGGGAAAAACATTGTGTTTTGGGTTACAATAACTACAAACACAAAGACAACTACACATTGTTGGTTTCACACAGGATGCGAAGTCTGGTCTCCTGGGTGCTCCTGTCATAATTATTACGGTCGCGAGAGGTCACTGTTGTGTTCTTTTATACCTTCTTTCGGTGATCTACAATGTAAATAGATGATAAAACCTACTAGTAGGCGTAGTAGGCCCCTACTGACGCACATCTATGGGGCTTATAGCAAGTGATAACGCCTATAGCCTGACAACAGTCTAATCGGCTGTCTCATCTAACTCTCGGCAACAAAATGAATAAACGTTTTTCCCAAATGTCAAACTATTTCTTTTAACAAAGTAGTACTCAGGAGCTAGTGATGTTTTAATCCAAACTTTCTGCAGGTTTTATTCGAAACAAAAGATCTGATTATCTGCTGCTGTTAGGTTAAAGGTGTGTGTATACATGGCTCATGTTTACCGCTGTGATTCAAAAGCTTTTCATCATCCTGCACAGCCAAGACGTCCATTATACCTCTGTGAAACCCAAATCCAGTATTTGGCAGGAAACACAACTACAGACAGAATATGACTCCATCTGCTATCATCTGATCTCTACAACCGCCTCACAAACTGTGTTTCCCACGTGATTGTTTTTAGATGATTTCTCACTGCCGCTGTTTTCTCGAGTGCAGGACGATGGAACGCCACAGACAAGGCGCTCGTGGTGAGGATTTCGACTACCCTCCCATGGATCATGGTGGTTTCAGTCCATCGCCTCACCCTCCTCCGTGGCAGGAACCCCCGCCTCCCTACGAAGTTGCCATCAAGACCACGTGCAGCTCTACACACCTGCGGCGGGCGTACTCAGACACACACCTGGCCTCAGAGCCCCTGTTTGGACGGTCAAGAGAGATCAGCTTTGAGGTGTGACGCTGGACGATACGGACGCCCCGGCTCTCCGCACATCACACCGACGGATAAATAGTCTGCATGGGGCTTTTAACTCAGACTCTGCAATAGCTGTCTTCTGACAGACAAACAAACTTTATCAAACACTTGAAGCATGCTTCTTTCTGATGTCGACCAGTGGGTCCTAGCATGCTTTCCCCAACTTTTCTGTAATTACAATGCAGGTGTACACACATATCTTAATATATGGTGAAGTGAAGGGTAGATCACACCGAATTCAGCCTTAACAGGACTAAATAAAGCACCAAAGTAGAAGTGTGAAAAACGTCAAGTCGTGGTTTTACGGGGTGCTATTTTTTGGCAGGTTGCAGTGACTTCCAGTCATTATGCTAAGCTAAGCTAAGCTAACACAGACCCATTGATGTATTGTGTGGTGCCTTCAAATGGGGTTGTGTTTACCGTGTTTACCGTGTTTACGAGATGGGAAGTCGTGTACACGATATGCATGGCATTCAAGTGGTTAAGTTAACACAGCTGCAGTAACGTCAATATTAGCGTTACTGTTGCCGTCTAGAAGTCACAGAGGCTAACAATTTAGCAAGCTAGCAAGTGAGTAGCATATTGCAGTAAATGCAAAGGCATAATGACAGAGGAAAAAGATGAGGGAATATCTCATTTTCCTCATACATATTATAAAATTACCAAGAAAAACAATATACAACTAAAATTACATTATATTAACTTATTATGCACCGAAAAATGAACTTTAATGGGCTCCGCCATTTCACGTCACAAATCGCGAACTCTGAGCTTTCAGAAACTTTCCACTTACGAGGTCGTGAATACGACATGAGGGGGGTGTTCATATGGACTAATCTCGTAAACATGGTAAACACGGTAAACACGGTAAACACGACCCCATATGAATGCACCAATAAAAACTGGATACTGGACCTCAAGATGGCACCTATTCATTCCAATGAAAATTACAGTGCGAATAGACCAAAAAAGTTTTCTAACTTCTGGGTATTCAGTTGTATACGGCTCACTGAATATGCGTAGTAGCATTTCTACCTCTGGCCTCGTTGCCCCATAGACTTTATGACATCACAGATTTTTAAATCACTTTTCTCGGCTCGAGGAAACTTTTACAAATATGAAACCTTCATGAATCAAAAATTCAGAATATAAAGAGTCATATTCAACCTTGTTTGCAGTTTGAGGTGTCCTGTGAACAGTTTTACAGACGTCTCTTTTAAGATTGTGGTCTATGGGGATTTATCACTGTAGTATCGCGAATGGCCACTAGAAACAAAACTGGAAGCCATGCTGAGCGACTGCATCGTATCCAGGTCTAATTATACATCCATGCACAGACCGAACACAACAAGCACAAGTCACATCTATTAACAGTGAAGAGGATTAATTTAAACAAACACTTCACTGACTCAGAGCACCAGATATTATACATAAAAGAACAAAACCCTAACCCTTTACTTTTAATCACTTATGAGATTAAATTACATTAACGTCTTTGAAGTAACATCTTATTTGCTTGGCAAGATAGTTTGCTTTTTATTAGAAAGAATAATATATTTCTTTAAAGGCAGTCAATTAGCTCAACGTATCCTCATACAAAGGTTCGTATGATATCTTATGAAAAGTTATTCCTCATTTTTTTGTTCTACGTATGTACCTCAACACGTCATACAATCTTTTCAAAATAGACCTCTGTCTTCAGAGGAAACAACTTGGTTAGGTCTAGGAAAAGATCGTGGTTTGGGTTAAAATATACTTGGTTAGGTTTAGGCAACAAAACTACTTGTTTAGGTTTAGGAAAAGATTGTGAAAGTGGTGTTACTTAAGTACGGAAGTTACGTGACTTATATGGGATACGAAAACCGGACTCCTGGGCCAAAGTCTGTTGTTTTTGGTTTAGACGTATAAAGAGCATTTGTCGCTCTTTATACTTCTCAGTTCAGGATTACGTGGTTTACATACAAATTGATTTTGTGAGATACGAATTACAGTACAATTACTTTTTGTAGGTATATATACCTACGAACGGTGTATGAGAACAGCCTGATTAGCTTACGCTACTTGGTAGCTGACAATCGCTTCCATATATGGTGGAAAATACAGGCCTGGTCTCAAATTATCTTTATTAACTGAATTTAATTGATAGTATTACATGGCTTTGTTGAATACTCGATTCTGATTGGTCGAGCATAGCGTTCTACGGATTGTTATTTCTTTATAACACACCGTTGCTATGGGCGCAGTTCTGATGTCGGACTCTGGAGGACCGTTTTTGTGTCAAATTATTGATTTCTTAAGTAAGTAGCTGTGTAATAAGTGGGATAATGTACAGCTAGCGGGTCATTGTTGTGATGCAAGACCCTTTGTGTCAGGGCATCGTCCTGTCTGTGTTTATTTCACAACAATGACCGGCTCGATGTACATTATCCCTTACTGAAAATACAGACAATAATAACGTTTTATAATAATATAATGTTTTCTAGTAAAGCTACTAGTGCTTTGCAAAAGCTTTAAACTGATACTGATATAAAGCTGAGCTTTATATTAAATTGGTGGTCATAACCGTGGTAATGGCAGACCTCCACCTGCAGCAGGTTAGTTTAAAGGGATAGGTTGGATTGTTTTTAAGTGGGGTTGTATGAGGTACTTCTCCATAGTCAGTGTATTACCTACAGTAGATGGAGTTTAGAGAAACAGACAGGAGTACCAACACGGGAGCAAAGCAATGTACTGATGCGAACGGAGGCAGCGGCAAAACATATTTTAGACACCTAAAAACATCAATATCAGTTTAAGCGTACGCTATTTTTAGAATATTTTCACCGCTTTACCTTGCTGTCAGACAGCCCTTTCTGACGCAGAACTGAAGCCGTTATCTATGCTCTCTTCAAAGCCACAAGACTCCATTGAAGAAACAGTCATTTTACCTTGCAGAACGCAGGAGTTGCTGGTCTACCGCTGCCTTCATCGGTTAGTTTGTTTGTGCTATTATATATATTTATTACACGGCTTTGTTGAATACTCAATTGTGATTGGTCAATCATGGCGTTCTATGGTCTGTTATTTCTCTATAACAGACCGTTGCTAAATATAACAGACCGTTGCTATGGGCACAGTTCTGATTTTGGACTCTGGAGGACCATTTTTGTGTCAAATATTTGATTTCTTAAGTAAGTAGCCGTGTAATAAGAGGGATAATGTACAGCTAGCGGGTCATTGTTGTTAAATAAACCCCTTCAGGGTGATGCAAGACATCGCCCTGTCGGGGTTTATTTCACAACAATGACCCGCTCGCTGTACATTATCCCTTACATATATACTGACTATGGATAACTACCTCATACAACCCCACTTCAAAAAACATCTGAACGATCCCTTTAAGGGGCATCAGTTGCCATGGTAACAGAAGCACACAGGAAATCCAGGATTTGCTTGAATTTCAGCTCAACAAATCTGGATAATCCTCCTCTGTGGGATCCCCATGGTGACAGCAGGGGACAGTTTTCTTTTGGGTTTTTTTTGTCCGTCAAACAACGCAGTGATCTTTTGCTCTCTGTGGGAATGTCTGAAAACATCATCATGAACAAATGTTTTCTCCATCAGGATTGGTTTAGTTTAGTTTATAGTATTTATATCAAGGACCATATACAAAAATACATTAATCTCAAAAAAAGAGAAATGATGCTTTGTACCAGATTTAGCTCATTTCCATCTGATTATGCTTCATCACAGGACGGACACTTAGGGAAACTAGCGTTTGTGTGCCACACGTGTAGTTGTCAGCTTGATGAAAGCAGGGGAACGATGACTCATCTGACCATATGAGTTTTTCCACCACTCAATAGACCACTGCAGCTCACTGGCAACACGGCTTGAGCTTTAAGTAATCATAGAAGCCCTCTATTTTAAAGGTTAAGTGTTTTTGCATATTTTAGTAAAGGAAAACATAATACATTATTTTCAGACATTTTTAATATATTTTTCCTTCCTTCTAGACTTCCGTTGATATCCATACATTTTAACTGAATGTGCAAATCAACTTGCAGAGACTTGCTTGGGGAATCCATCACAGTGAAATACTTACTTTTAAAACACCTTTGGTATGAGACATTCAGGTGCTGGTGGGAATCTAAAATGTGAAAATTCAAATATGGAAGTTGAGGAGGAAAAAGATGCTGTTTGGAAGCCACCTCTCAAATTTTTAAATCTTGCATATTGGTTGACTCCCACCAAGACATGATTGGACCAAAAGGGGAGAATTTTCAACACAAATGAATGCAATGTATGACAAATCTTTGTCAATCACAAATAATTAAAAGGGATAAAGGTGATTTGTTATCCAACATGTCCTCATACAATGGTTTGTATATCTTACGAAAAGTTATATTTAATTTTTCGTGCGTTTTCCTACGAATGTCCAGCAACACGTGTCAATTTCCCCTCATTACATTCATACAGTCTTTTCAAAATAAACTTCCATCTCCACAGAAAACAACTTGTTTAGGTTTAGGCAACAAAACTACTTGGTAAGGTTTAGAAAAAGATCGTGGTTTGGGTTAAAATAACTATGGAAGTGGCGTTACTTAAGTACGGAAGTTACAAATATATATATTTAGAATATTTTCACAGCTTTACCTTGCCGTCAGATAGCCCTTGTCTATCGTTGTCTATGCTCTCTTCAAAGCCACCAGACTCCATTGACAAAAACAGTAATTTTACCTCGAGGAGCACGGGAGTTGCTAGTCTACTGCTGCCTTGATCGGTTAGTTTGTTTGAGTTAATATGTATACACTGACTATGGATAAGTACCTCATACAACCCCACTTCAAAAAAATATGAACATTTAAGGGCATTGGTTGCCACGGTAATAGAAGCACACAGGAAATCCAGGATTTCCTTTCATTTCAGCTCATCAAATCTGAATAATCCTCCTTTGTGGGATCCCCCTGGTGATTCTCGTCTATCAAACAACGCAGTGAACCTTTGCTCTCTGGGAATGTCTGAAAACGTCATCCTGAACAAATATTTTCCCCATCAGGATTGGTTTAGTTTAGCTTATAAAATGTATAAAAAAATACATTGATCTGTATTAACTCTCAGCCCTCACACGTCTGTTATACTGAATTATTTGTGTGAAGGAGTCCAACAGCCTTCACCAACTCTGAAATAAGATGCTTCCCTGATGTGATGACCACAAATATTGTGATCTTTGACAGCACAAGGACGACTGACTGCTGACACACACACACACACACACACACACGCACACACAGACAAACACACACACACAGACAAACACACACACTGCTGCAACAGGAGAGCTGATATGAATCACAGGATTACAGATCCACCTTGTTGTTTAGGACTGTTTCTTTTATACCTCTGAATATGCATGCTTCTATGACTTTGTGCTTGGAAAAGGAAACTCAAGGGAATATCTTGCACTATGTTTTTAATGTGTGTGTGTGTGTTCAACTTTATTTAATAAATCAGTGATTAAAGACAGACTCTTTAAGGGCGGGTTCATTATTTTAGGGGTTTTCCCAGTGGTGTTCCTTATGTATTCAAATCCGAATATTAAAATGTTGGTCTAAGATGTCAAAATGCTATTTTCCCTTCAAGTCCTTCTAAAAACTTTGTTTCCCACATGACCTGAGGTAGGTTTCTGCATGATGCTGCTGCTACATATACAGTATATGTACATCCTTATATTCAGTGTATTAACGATACATACAGTTACTTGAATGGTGGTCAGCATGCTCCCAGTTTGAAGCACAGATTTATAAAGACAACTGGATAAAGCGTTGGAGGCTGTCCCTCTGACCCCATTGATGGGTCAGGAATCTCTGCATGGTATCCTACACACATTTTTGGAGAAAAATAATAAACCCAAAAAAGCACCATGGGCCCGTCTACCCAACTTTCTTCCGTCATACAGGCTTTGTGCATCCTCCTCCAACAACAAGTGACGCACGTGTCAATTTCTACTCCAGTCTTTTTGAAAATAAAACTACTTTGTTAGATTTAGGAAAAGATCGACTTGGTTAGGTTAAAGAAAAGATCGACTTGGTTAGGTTCAGGAAAAGATCAACTTGGTTAGGTTTAGGCTACAAACTACTTAGTTAAGTTTAGGATAATATTGACTTGGTTAGGTTTAGGAAACAAAACTACTTAATTAAATTTAGGAAAAGATCGACTTGGTTATATTTAGACTACAAACTACTTAGTTAGGTTTAAGAAAAAAATTACTTGGTTAGGTTTAGGCTACAAACTACTTAGTCAGGTTTAGTAAAAGATTGACTTGGATAGATTTAAGAAACAATCTACTTAAGTTTAGGAAAAGATCGACTTGGTTAGGTTTAGGAAACAAACTACTGAGTTAAGTTTAGGAAAAGATTGACTTGGTTAGGTTTAGGCTACAAACTACTTAGTTAGGTTTAGGAATAGATCAACTTGGTTAGGTTTAGGAAACAAACTACTTAGTTAAGTTTAGGAAAAGATTGACTTGGTTAGGTTTAGGCTACAAACTACTTAATTAGGTTTAGGAAAAGATCAACTTGGTTAGGTTTAGGAAACAAACTACTTAGTTAAGTTCAGAAAAGATCAACTTGGTTAGGTTTAGGAAACAAACTACTTAGTTAAGTTTAGGAAAAGATTGACTTGGTTAGGTTTAGGCAACATAATTTAATTATTAATTATTATTTAATTTTTAATCACATTTGCGGGGAAATTTACAAGTTTAAGAGAAACTGAGGGCTCGAGAGAAAAAGGCAGATTAAATCCATATTTCGTATATTTTGACGCATCTACTGTATATTGTGAAAAATTGAGAGATCGGCTGTCAAATGAAGGTTCATGATAATTGATTTGTGATTGAACCTCTCCATGCGCTTATTCATAATCAATAATAGTTCCTCTTAGTCCAGAGGTCAGCAACCTGCGGCTCCGGAGCCACATGCAGCTCTTTAGCTCCTCTCCAGTGGCTCCCTGTGGATTTTTAAAAATGGAAATGAATAACTGTTTTTTGTTTACATTTTTATTAATTATTGTTGTAGGTCTAATGTACGACGGAGTATTAGAGCCTGTTGGATTTATTATGTACAAAAGTGCTTACAATGACCTGCAATAACCTGATTGTTGGATTTGTTGTGCATGAAGTGTTTGCAAGGACAGGGAGGCACGCGGGAACTGCATGCTCTGTTCTTTTTGTAAGGTCAAGGAGAGAAAGGAGTCAGAAGGAGAAACAAAGAAGAAGATATGCAGCAGAAACATCACGTGCCATAAGCTCATGACTATTGATATTGTGTAAACCATAAAAACGCTGGATCAGGGATAGCTCGGGGTTCAGACTTCGCGAACTGACCCATGCACTGTATGTTGTCAGGGACACGTAGGTTGGATCCAGATATCTGTAAACTCTTTTATTTTTACTTATGCAACATTGATTGTTCGGAATAAATTGTATTATTATGCTTTAACCCGTCTGTTTGGAAATTCTCTTTGTCACACAAGATTAACCAACACGTAACTGGGCCTTGACCTCTTGGAGGTAGAAGGCCAGTTCCTTCAATTGGTGACCCCGACGTGATGTTTCTGAAGACAGTCACGTGCCCAGTGATCCGGGCTTCCGCAGATGTAACAACTGCCTCCTCTTGGTTGGGCATACCCCCTCCCCCTGCCTCCTCCTCCTCTCCCTCTGCCTCTATTCCGGCCTTCATGATAAGGGGGCTGCTGATATGGGGCAGCTTGGTAAGGAACATGATACTGGGGTTGATATATAGCCTGTGGCGGGCCCTGCAGTGGATAAGGATTCTGTGGCGGGGCTGGAGCTGGTGTTACAATTTGAGCCATCTGGGTATCTTTCTCTTTCCCTCCCTTTTTCTTATCTGTTGCACGAGTCCGTGCATCTGCCAACTGTAATTTAGTCAACTGAGCTACCATCTCTTTTAATGACTCATTTTCCTCTTCCTCCTCCATGGTTTCTGCATCCTGATGATGGCAGAAATGTGTTTCCCATCTTGATGATTTTGCCCCTGCCATATCTGGATTCTCTTGCATCTTTCTCTTAACTCCTTCCGGAGCATGTTTTAACAGAGCTATTCTGAACAGAGACTGCTGTGATTCTTTATCTGGGTTCACCCCCGTAGCCCCCGCCCACTCTGTCTTTGCTCTTTCTATGAACGTGCGTCCACTCTCCCCGTTCTTAATCTTAAACACCAAGCTGTGGAGCTTACCCGCTGGTATGGGATACTTTTGTCTAATAGCATTACCGAAGGAGGTAGCGTAGGGGTTAAAGTTCCAAAGTACCACCTAACACTTGAAACAATGGTGCCATAACTTCGTTTGTATAATCACTGTCCTGTGGGGTTGGTACCGGACTAGGGGTAGGAGGAGGATAAGGAGGGGGGTTGGGATGTGGGCCAGGTGGGTACTGCTGATGGAGGGACATGTAATGCGGCGGCTGGCTAGTATGTGGGTTTGGTGGTGGGGGTGCGCTAGGACTGGGTGAGGGTTTCACTAGTGGTTTTGCTTCAGCGGTTTTTGCGTGGGTGGCTTTCGTCTGGCTGCCTAAGGCTGATAGTGCAGCCATCTGTATCACATTATATTTTACCAATTTACTTGCCAACTCGTCTTCTTTCTTCCTCAATTTCCTCCTTACAAACATATGTCCCTTTTCTTTGTCTTGTCTTGCTTGCAGCAGCTTTCTATGAACCACCTGTATTAATGCTCTCATCACTGGCATGAATTTGGCTTTACTTCCCGTGGCTGGAAAATGCCCTTCCTCCACTGTCATGTTATACCACTCATCTAGGTCTTGAGTCTCTTTATTTCTAGTCTTGGGATCAAATGTACAGATTACATTGGTCCTGACTTTAGCCCATTGCTGTCCAAATGATAAACGGGGAGGCCCACAGCCACCCCGTTCCTCACAGTCTTTGTCAAGTTCTCCGTCCATTCTGTCCAGTACTATTTCACACAGGTTTATTCAGTTTATGACAGTAACTAGATTCAGAGTAAATGGGTCGCTATGCCCCTCGCTGTGATCCTACCAACATAAGCTTCTACTGGACACTTTGATGTTCCAGCGATGTTGGCCCAGTATCAACAGTAAGTTTTAATTTTCCTCTGAATACTAGTTATTAATGTACACTCATACAGGCGCTCCAAGCGCTATTTTTACTAAACTCTAACGTCCTAGACGTTACTAAAAGGGCAACTTTCCTCCTTTTAGTTTTAAAGGGCAACTTTCCTCCTTTTAGTTTTCTAACGTCCCAGACATTACTAAAAGGGCAACTTTCCTCCTTTTAGTTTTCTAACGTCCCAGACGTTACTAAAAGGGCAACTTTCCTCCTTTTAGTTTTCTAACGTCCCAGACGTTACTAAAAGGGCAACTTTCCTCCTTCTAGTTTTCCAGACGTTACTAAAAGGGCAACTTTCCTCCTTTTAGTTTTAAAGGGCAACTTTCCTCCTTTTAGTTTTCTAACGTCCCAGACGTTACTAAAAGGGCAACTTTCCTCCTTTTAGTTTTCCAGACGTTACTAAAAGGGCAACTTTCCTCCTTTTAGTTTTCAACACTAAACTCTAACGTCCCAGACGTTACTAAAAGGGCAACTTTCCTCCTTTTAGTTTTCAACACTAAACTCTAACGTCCCAGACGTTAGTAAAAGGGCAACTTTCCTCCTTTTAGTTTTCAACACTAAACTCTAACGTCCCAGACGTTACTAAAAGGGCAACTTTCCTCCTTTTAGTTTTCAACAGAAAGTCTTTACTTTTGCAACATTTATCACTACAAAGGAGATTCAGCACAACAAGAGAGATAATTTAGAGTAAGCCAATATGCAGAGTTCGATACAACAGGTTCTGCTTACCTTAAGATTTCAGGGCCCTTTCTCTCTCTCGCCGGTCTGTCCGTCCTTTGGACACGCTTCTCAATGCCGAAGATCACGTCGGGGTCACCAATTGAAGGAACTGGCCTTCTACCTCCAAGAGGTCAAGGCCCAGTTACGTGTTGGTTAATCTTGTGTAACAAAGAGAATTTCCAAACAGATGAGTTAAAGCATAATGATTCAATTTATTCCGAACAATCAATGTTGCATAAGTAAAAATAAAAGAGTTTACAACAACAGCAGATGAGAGGGCCTCCACAGCAGTCATATCAGCCAACAATACAGACTCCACCAAACCAACAGCTAGCTCCAATGCAGGCATACAGCGGGTACTCTGCGCAGGGACCTCCACTTGGTCCATATACACCAGGAATGTTCCCATAGGGGTGCCCGACGGAGATGGAGGGACAGGGGCTGGCAGAGCCAGAGACAGGTGATGGAGCACCCCTTTTTGTATGCACCTGATTGTCCACGTGATCTCCTGGGAAGAGATGTTTTGGCAGCACTGGGGGCTTCTGTACATTGTTCACCAGAAGCTGTGATAGTGAGTTTCCCCAGAGGAGAAGAAATGGTGTGCTCCTCGCCCTCCAGTGCTGATCGCATGTGCATGTTGAGTCCTGATACCTCACCTGATGCCCCACCACCCTGTGCGGACATATATTGGGCCCTGCTAGCCGACAGAAACCCTCTGATTGACTTCTATAACATGTGACAACCATGGATTAGGGCTCTACACCCTTACCTCCCTGTTCCCGATCCTCCCCACTGCACTCTGAATTATGACAGAAATAATGATCTTACGTATCAAGATGAGTTCCAACAGAACCTGTTAGATACAACCTGGGGGATAGGGGTAAGAGATGTTTATATAGCACCAGCAGGAGTAGCAGCCGCAGTAAAACTAACCCCAGCACAAGAACAATGGTATCGCATGTCAGAAGAAGCTGTTCCCCATGTGTCCCTAGCCATAGCTCCAAAACATCAGGCAGCAGAACTTACGGCTGTAGTTTGTGCTCTGCGGTTAGCGGAAGGGAAGGCAGTGAATATTTTCACAGACTCTGCGTATGTGTGCAATGCAATTCACAGAGATATGTCTGGCTGGGTGCAAGCGGGTTTTAAGACTAGTCAGAATAAACCTATGGCTCATGAGGAGTTGATGAAAGAGTTGTTGGAAGCAATCCAGTTACCACAGAGGGTAGCTATGATCAAAGTGAAAGGACAGTCAGGGCACTGACTTAGAGAGTATAGGAAACAAAGCAGCTGATGCAGCCGCTAAAAAGGCGGCAGGGTATTTACCTACTATGATGGTCATGACCACAACAGATCTCGGTTCTGAGATAACTGATTTCTCCATCGTACAAGCTCAGGAATCTGCCACAGCAGCAGAACGAACCATCTGGGAAGATAAGGGAGCTATAGAACAGTTTGATGGTATATGGTATAACGGAGATCAAATAGTTATGCCCCCCTGTTGGATGTCCTCAATATTGACTCAGACTCATGGACTTGACCATAAAAGCCACAAACAGATGTTACGAGATCTCCGCCACTGGTGGATTCCCCGGAAACATGCTACTATAACTGACTTCTGGACTAAGTGTGACGTATGTAGTACATGTAACATCAGACCTACCATCACTCCTAGGGCAGGAAAACATCCTTCTCCCACTGCCCCGGGACAGGAAATCTTTATGGATTTCACAGATATGGGAGTAAGGGCTGGGGGGAAAAGATTCTTCCTAGTAATTGTGGACGCATTTTCACGTTGGGTTGAGGCCTACCCTACGGGAAAAGAGGACGCAAAATCAGTCATTAAATGTCTGGTGAATGAGTACATTCCGAAACATGGGTTTCCTAAATTGATCAGGTCAGATAATGGTTCACATTTCAAAAATAAAGACCTGCAATCTGTTGAAAAGGCTCTGGGACTACAACACAAATTTGGCACTATGTATGATCCACAATCACAGGACTCACACCATTTGAGCTTACGTGTGGCCGACCTTTCCCAGGGCCGTCCCAAAACCCCTCTCCCCTTCCTGACCTCGGTTACAGACCATACTATTTGAAGGTTAATGCTCTTGTGTCAGCTCTCTCCTATACAGGTGACAAACCTGTCACCCCTGTCACAGAGGACGTTCCAGGACCTGACCCCGGACCCCCGGAACACCTTTGGTTGAAGGTGTTAAAGAGGAAGTGGTCGGAGCCACGTTGGACAGGCCCACACAAGGTTCTGGCCAGAACTGCAACAGCTGTGCAGCTTGCAGGAAAAGGACTCAACTGGTGGCACCTAACACAGTGCTCCAGCAGCAGGACAGGACCTGAAGCAGAGGCAGCCCCACAAGGAGCCCAGGCTACGTGAAAAGAGGGTCACGTATAATTTTTTATTTTTCATATACTGTATAAACTGTGACTGTGATGAGATACACATAAGGGAAAGAAGGTTACAAGGTCTTGCCTGTATTTACAGTTAAATCAGGCTAACATGGTTGTTTAGGTGGACTCATCTAGGTGGTTTTTGAAAAACATTATATATCACATTGTATTAAAAATTGTTGCTTAGAATAAATGCTAAAATAGACAAAAATAGATAAAAAGAGAAACCAGAGGTGGGGAGAATCCACCAGAGAGAAATTTCACTTCCTTTCCCAAACCAGTATAAAATAGGATCACCCAGATAAAAGTTTTTCAGTTGCGCGCGGGAAAACAAACTAGAAGCATCATGCAGTACGGCAAACTGCTAATAGCGTTTGTTGTAGTATCTGTGTTTACCTCTCTTGTCCTCTTTTTTCTGGACAATCCTCGACCAAAAAAGGAGAAGCCAGAAGGAACAGGGAAGAATGTAACGATTAAACTAGCACCAAACGACACCGAGGCACATCAAAATCGCACTGAAACCGTAAATACAACTGCACACCTTAGATCAAAAAGATCCACGTGTCCTGAAGCCAGGGTTCAATTAAAGTATATGTTGGGAAGTAATACCAGTTATCAGGTAGACTTATGTGATATCATTGACTGTTCGGTGGGGGGGCAGGGTAAATGGCGGGGGTATGAGGTCTATCTATGTGGTTTCCGCAGAGGGCACCAGTGGTGTCCTTCATGGTCATATGTATGGTCATATACTGGTCCTCATTGGGATCCAGATGGTTCCGCGGCCACTAGTACTCAAGGCTCGGTTCCCCTGAAGGAACACATAACCATTATGCGAGGCTCACTAAAAAGGGTAAAGAGAGGACTAAGCCAGGGGCAAAACCCTCTTATAATCACCATAAGCAACCTGCATATTAACCCCCTACCAAATTCCCCTTGTGGGAATAATGAAACCGCCAACATGATTGTGGGGGTGGACCATTCAAGCACAGACCCCATGGGTTTGGTTAAAATTAATTTTAAAACCAAGGCAATCTCAATAGCATCACCATCCCCGACAACACCACCTCCTCCGTTACAGAAAATAGTTGAACTAGACTTTAACCTGTTGACCACGAATGATATAGTAAGAATAGCCACAGGATATGGGGATAAAAACATCTGGCTAGACTGGATGATATACACAGCCAGAAAACAGAACCCGGGTAATTGTATTGCCTGTTCTACAGCCTGTCCCTCCCTGTTCATGGTGCCAGGACCTGTACATTTGAATGATACCGATGGCTTAGACTGTTTAACTGCTATGTACACACCTGGTACAAATCTCACTAACTGTACTGCTCTGCTTGAAGTGTATCCCCTGATTCCCAACACCACCATTCCTCCCCTGTTTGTACCCAAAAAAGGACATTACGTATGTTTTAACAGAACAGGGAAAATAAATATGTCACTTGGGAATGGTTCATGGTGTGGCAGTATGGTAGATGTAACCAATTGGACCAACTCCGCTAACTGGACTTTAACTAGAGGAGACCTTTTCTGGTACTGTGGGAAGGGTACCCTGATAGTAAGCCTGCCGGCCAATTGGTCAGGTGTGTGTTCCCTAGTTAGACTAGCTGTCCCGATGACCATAATTGGCTCAGAAGCGCACACCCGAAAGAGGAGAAGTTTCGATCTACAGATTAACAATCCTACATACGTCGATGCCATTGGAGTACCTAGAGGAGTCCCTAATGAATATAAACTAGCTGACCAAATAGCTGCAGGTTTTGAAAACATACCTCTAATAAGTGCTCTGATCCCTATCACTCCTAACAAAAATGTTGACCGCATTAACTACATCCACTATAATGTTCTCCGTTTGACTAATCTAACCCGTGATGCAATTGCCGGACTAGCTGAACAAATGGCTCCTACGTCACTGATGGTGATCCAAAATAGAATGGCATTAGATATGCTGCTGGCAGAGAAAGGCGGTGTATGCTCAATGTTCCAAGACTCATGTTGTATTTTCATCCCTAACAATACAGCGCCGGACGGGACTGTAACTAAGGCGCTAGAGGGGCTCCGGACGCTGTCTGAATCCATGCATGATGACTCAGGTATCAACAGCCCCATTAACGACTGGTTAGACCGTACCTTTGGGAAATGGAAGTCCATGGTGGTATCTCTATTCTCCTCAATCCTTGCTGTGTGTGCATGCTTAGTATTATGCGGTTGTTGCTGTATTCCATGTATTCGCCACCTCACTGAGCGTGTGATTATTTCTGCTGTGCAACGAAAGCATCCGGATGCACCTCCTTCTTATCAGATGGCCATGTTCCAAGCTGAGAGACAGGGTCTCCTGGAAATGGTGGGGGATAGTGAAGATGTTGACCCTGAAGAGGTTGTGTGATGATGCTTATAATTAATACATCTGTACGTAACATTATCTATGCTTATAATAAATATATCTGTATGTAACATTATCTGTAGGTGAACTTAGTTAAGTTCAAAAGAGGGTCTGTTGGATTTATTATGTACAAAAGTGCTTACAATGACCTGCAATAACCTGATTGTTGGATTTGTTGTGCATGAAGTGTTTGCGAGGACAGGGAGGCACGCGGGAACTGCATGCTCTGTTCTTTTTGTAAGGTCAAGGAGAGAAAGGAGTCAGAAGGAGAAACAAAGAAGAAGATATGCAGCAGAAACATCACGTGCCATAAGCTCATGACTATTGATATTGTGTAAACCATAAAAACGCTGGATCAGGGATAGCTCGGGGTTCAGACTTCGCGAACTGACCCATGCACTGTATGTTGTCAGGGACACGTAGGTTGGATCCAGATATCTGTAAACTCTTTTATTTTTACTTATGCAACATTGATTGTTCGGAATAAATTGTATTATTATGCTTTAACCCGTCTGTTTGGAAATTCTCTTTGTCACACAAGATTAACCAACACGTAACTGGGCCTTGACCTCTTGGAGGTAGAAGGCCAGTTCCTTCAAGCCACATTGAGAAAAAAATCAAATCTGAGATTTCGAGAATAAAGTCGTAATATTACAAGAATAAAGTCATAATATTATAAAGTAATAATTTACGTGTTATTTTCTTTTTTTTCTCGTAAAGTTGACTTATTCTCATAATATTATGGCTTTTTTCTTGTAAAGTTATAGCTTTATTCTCGCAATTTTCCGACTTTTTTTCTTGTAAAGTTATAGCTTTATTCTTGTAATTTTACGACTTTTTTTTCTCGTAAAGTTATGACTTTTTTCTCGTAATATTACGACTTTTTTTCTCGTAAAGTAATGACTTCATTATTGTAATGTTACGTCTTTATTCTCGTAAAGTTATGACTTTTTTCTCGTAATATTACGACTTTTTTTCTCGTAAAGTTATGACTTCATTATTGTAATGTTACGTCTTTATTCCCGTAATGTTATGACTTTTTTCTCGTAATATTACGACTTTTTTTCTCGTAAAGTTATGACTTCATTATTGTAATGTTACGTCTTTATTCTCGTAATGTTATGACTTTTTTCTCGTAATATTACGACTTTATTCTGGAAATCTCCGATTTTTTGTCTTTAAGGGGACATTTACAAGTTTTAAGAGCAACTGAGGGCTTGAGAGATAAAGGCAGATTAAATCCATATTTCCAATATTTTGAAGCATCTATTGTGCTGTCAAATGAAGGTTCATGATAATTGATTTGTGATTGAACCTCTCCAGCTTCTTCATAATCAATAACAGTTCCTCTTTAGTCAAATGTAGGCCAGTGAAGCTGCTCCACCTCCCAGCAGAGCTCCACTTCAGGCTCTAAAAACAAACAGAGGGAACTATAATTCTCTCTTTGTGCAAACAGCTTGCTGCCCAAACAGAGAAGAAGTGACATTGTTCAGACCCTCCTCCTCCATTCCTCGTCACTGGAAACCCTTCCTCATAAAAAAACCTACACTTCCTCACACAGACTGCTGCTGCTGCTGATCAGCAGCTGGAGGAGAACCAAACAGTGCCCGGCCCACATGCGACACATCAACTATACTCCTGTCCAGAACCGGATATGCTTCTTCTTGTGCTGCTGCTGCTGTTGGAGAGGAGAGAAAACGCAAAGCTGCAGAAGAGCACATAAATAATGAGAGAGGCGCGGCAGCCTGGCACACGGACTGGAGAGGAAGAGGAGGAGAAGGAGAAGCTGTTTTTGTTTTGAGCGGATTGAAAAGTTGATGAAGAGGAGGATGGTTACACGCTTTCATCGGCTGAGACTTCCTATCAGGTAGAGAGAGAGGATCGATGCTTATGGCACAGTGTTGCATATCCGCCTTATTCCCTCTGGTGTCACTTTTGCTTTTGCTTCCTCTGTTACGCTCAGTAGTAGTAGTGTTTGGATGCTGTGATCCATCTCTCCTCTCATCTCTCTCTCTCTCCCAGCAGACTGAGCAGTGGCAGCTGGTGGAAATGTTTCTAGGTAGGGCTGTGCCACTTCCAATCAATTTCAGCAAACATCCTGGTATGATTTAAAGGTCCCATATCATGCTCATTTTCAAATTCATACTTGTGTTTTGTGTTTCTACTAGAACATGTTTACATACTGTAATGTTAAAAAAACACGTTATTTTCCTCATACTGTCTGCCTGAATATACTCTAAGTGTATTCTATATTCACCCTCTGTCTGAAACGCTCAGTTTTAGCGCATTTCGACGGAATTGCAACAGAATTGCGTTGCTAGGCAACAGCTTGGGTCTATGTGTAAGTACTGTCAGCTGATGACATTAGCATCTCAAAACCAACATTTTCACTGTGGTCAAAAACCTCTTTGCTCTCCCGCTTGCACCATGAATTACATTTATTTAACCACAATAACCAAAAAGTCTATTTCGGCTCTAACACTATTATAGTAAATTAATTAAGTTGTTACAAAAAAAATGATCATATTATGTATCTGCATTCGCATAGCAAATCCATCATCATTTTATAAATGTTGATGAAATTGACGAGTTATATTCATTTAAGAAAGTAAATGTCCCATATTATGTTCATTTTCAGGTTCATACTTGTATTTTGTGTTTCTACTAGAACATGTTTACATGCTGTAATGTTAAAAAAAAAACGTAATTTTCCTCATACTGTCAGCCTGAATATACCTGTATTTACCTTCTGTCTGAAACGCTCCGTTTTAGCGCATTTCGACAGAATTGCGATGGAATTGCAACAGAATTGCGTTACTAGGCAACAGCTTGGGTCCATGTGTACTTCTTGTCAGCTGATGACATTCACATAAACTGCAACCAGGAATAAACTGGGGCTCATTTAGAATGTTTACATTTAAATCTGTGTAATGGTCTAAATATTGTATATTTGTGACATCACGAATGGGTAGAAATCCTGACAGCTTGTTTCAAATGCAGAGTTTTTGAATGTGTATTTCCATGTGGATTGAGTGTTTCGATACTTTCACGGTATTTATATAGGACTTAAGCCTGCTTTATAATATAAAAAATCTCACTTTTTTATAATATGGGACCTTTAATGCAAAAAAAGCAAAGGTATCAAAAACACATTACTACTTTGCAGTTAAATAATCAACAATTATTTTATTCCAACAGGAAGAGTAAATAATGCTTTGAAAAACACAACAGTATAACATGTACTCAGTGGTGGAATTTAACTAAATACTTAAATACAATTTTGAGGTACTTCTACTTTACTTGAGTATTTCCATGTTCTGCTACTTTCTACGTTTACTCAACTACATCTCAGAGGGAAATATTAGACTTTTTACTCCACTACATTTATCTGACAACTTTAGTTACTTTACAGATTCAGATTATTAATACAAAATATAATCACATTACAATCAAATTTCACATATTACTGGGTGCATTCCATATTTAAAACACAAATATTTACAATTTGTATTATTATTATTATTATTATTATTAGTAGTAGTAGTAGTATTAGTAATGTTTTTTTGTGTGTGACTCAGGGAGGGCGTAGCGCCCTCTATTAGCCGGCCGCCACTGAGACTGAGGTGCAGCAGCTGTTGTAGCTGGAAGAAGAAGTGACCTCTCCCGGAGAGATGCCACTGCCCCAGGGCCTGATGCTGTGCCTGGGCATGCTGCTGCTGACCGTTGGGGGGGTCGTGGCCCTGTGCTTGGGCCTGCCCTACCAGTCTGCTCCTCTGTTTGGAGTCGGGCTGTTCCTGGGCCTGGGGGGCGTGGCCCTGCTAGTCAGTGGACTCTGCATGGCCATGAAGAACCTCCATGTGGCGGTGCCCGGACACTTCCTGCTGCACCCGCGTACCGGCACACGCTTCAGCCCGCAGCAGGCCCTGGCTATACAAAGGTACACATTGCACGGAGGAGCCAGCCCGGTGAAATAGTCACCAATTTTAATGTATTGATTCACGTACATGGCCACGAATTTCCAATTTTTGTGAACTGGGAAGTATAGAGAGCGGTGAACGCCGCGTAGGGAGGAGGTTGGGGTGGATGTGTGGGTCAAAAAACAAAGGACTTTCACCCATGGATGTATAAAGAGAACTGGATACAGCGTTGGAGGCTCCCGTTCATTCCTATGAGAGTTGCTCAGTGGCGCATAAAGCCAAAATGGCTCGACTGCCGAGTGATAAAGTACCCGGGTCATCCGGTGATCTTCTGCATCCATTGAGCCCGTAGAGCAGGTGCAGTAGCGTTTCCTTTAACTCCGTCTCCACATGAACGGAGGAAGGAAAATAACTCTGGATGGCATCACGTGACGCACACGGAAGTTGTAGTACCGCCGTTTGGCCAATACGAAAATTTGCTTCACAGCCCGGCGCTCTTCATGGGGGCTTGCTTTCACCCAGGAGATCGATGTCCGTGTCCCTAAGTTACGTCACTTCCAGAGTTATTTTTACACAAACCACGATCTTTTTCTAAAGCTAACCAAGTAGTTTTTGTCACGGAACTTCCATACTTAAGTTACGGCATTTCCAGTGTTATTTTAAGCCAACCCACGATCTTTTCCCAAACCTAACTAAGTAGTTTTGTTGTCTAAACATAACCAAGTCGATCTTTTCCTAAACCTAAGTAACATTGACAGATGGTTCAACTAATCACCTGCCAAATATTTCTTGAAAGTGCCTGCACTTTCCAAACAGTTTCCAATAACGGCTTCTCAGATGGTTCTGTGTAAAGCTTTGTTTATACTCGCGTGAGACACCGTGGCGTTATGCTCATCGCGATGTTCGTTGCAATATGCTCCGAAACGCCAGGAGGCGCACAAACAAAATATTCTGTGGATAAGCAAGACGTCAACAAGTGTTACCGGAAAGGAAAGTAGGCTTCCTGGCAACAGTAGTAAACACTGACGTACGTACCGCCAAACGTTGCGTTTGTGTACTGTAATTATTACTGTCGCTTACCTCCAAGTCTAAACTATTTTCTGTCTCTCGGTGCTTCCCCTCGGGTCGCCACTCTTTCCATGAGAACTTTTTTTTTGCTTTTACAAAGCGATCTCTCATATTCTTTCACAGCCTGCAGCAATAAGCTTCTTCTTTCTCCAGTGTGTTGCCTATTTCTTTCCAAGAGTTTAATGTCATGTGACTGTCCCTGTGGTCTCTCAATGAACAGTTGTAGAGACGTCTGTACAGGCCAACCTGCTTGGCCAGTCTTCCCTCAAAGGTGTCCATGCTGCGCGCAAAAATTCAGAGGTACACGACCAAAACCGTGATGACGTAATCAGGTCAGGTTAGGTGTCATGGTAATCCATCCAATAGTTGATAAGATATTTTACTCAAAACCACAAATATCAACCTCATGGTGGCGCTTGAAGAAAAGTCAGGGGATCACCAAAGTAAGTAGGATTCATCCTGTATTTCACTATAAAAAAATCCATCCAATATTTGTTGACATATTTCTGTCTGGACCCACTGACCAACCGGCCGATATTGTCATAGCGTGGCTACAAAAGTTGTAAACCTCTGACTCAGAGGGCAACGACCGTAGGAAACCCTTTTTTCTAAAGATAAACAAACCCTGCTGTCCTAAACATTGGAAGCAGAGAACTTTCCAGGCTTCCCTTGTGTTGTTGAAGATAAATAAACGCACATACAGACAAGTACCAGAACACACCATCCAGGGAGCTGAGCTGACAAACGCTCTCGTTGTTGAACTTCCACATATTAGCTTCAGTGCACAGTTTGGCAGAGAGCGGTGAACCCGCATTAGGAGCTTGAAAACACTGGACTTGTGGACACTGAGAATCGAGAGCAGCACATTTTGTGATTATAGGCTGATTAGAGAAGTAGGTCACGGAGAGAACAGCAGACACACACATGTGGCTGACAGACTCTCCCTGGCATTGTCTGAGGTAATCTACGATAGCCTGCAGAATTAAACAAGACACGCTCTGCTCATCGTCCAGCAGCGAGGAAGAGCGACGCCAGCAGACCCATCCATCACGGAGGCTTTTTCTACCTGCAGACACAAAACTCAGACCGATCTAAACCTGAACTATCTCATATATAATGTTTCTCATTAGAGGATGATGACATAAAATCATCACAGGAGAATAATATGCAAACAGCAGAATGCATTGTCTGAAGGAGATGCGGTGTAAATGCAGCTTTGAGTTAAGGAACAGCTGAAGGAGTATGAACTGTAGGACTAGTAAGGGTGTTTGTAATGGAAAGATGAACGAAGTGTATGAACTGACAGCATTTGGATTTTAAATAAAAGTGTAGGTGCTGAGAGGAGTTGAGGTGTTAGATATCGTGTGGTTGCTGAAAGAAGTTGCAGTGGAAATGCTGAATAGAGTTCAAATGTTCAGGCTGTTTTCATACAGAATTGAAGCAAATGCTGAAGAGGCTTAAACCAGCATTCTTTCTAACAGGCAGCAGGGGGAGACTCCTCTGGTTGCATAAAGAAGTCTGATAGTATAGAAGTCTATGAGAAAATGAGCCTTGAGTTTATGGTCTCAATTGCTAATTTCAAGTCTTCTTCAATACAGCATGATGTTCATTTAGTAAATTATGGTCCCATTTAGAGTCAAATAGACCATAAAGCAGGGGATGCTTTAGGAAGGGGCTACCTTGTGATTGACAGGTCGCTACCACGGCGTTGTCCGTGTTTTTGTCTGTAGTTATTTAAACCCAAACCACGATCTTTTCGTTTTGTTGTCTAAACACTACAGGGGCTTGCACAGGCGCACTGATCGCCC